>NC_058135.1:251862532-251901058 GCF_016433145.1 Gracilinanus agilis
CTCTCTCTCTCTCTCTCTCTCTCTCTCTCACACACACACACACATACACACACACACACACACACATACACACACACACACATACAGAGTGAGAAAGTAGAATATAAGCTTTTTGAGAGCATGGGTAATTTCTTTTGGGCTTTGAATCCTTTATGACCTAATCTAGTTCCTTATATATGGTAGGAATTTTAAATGTTTGTTGAACCCTTTGAACTCTTGAAGGCTCCCATCATGCCCCACCTAGGTCTGTTCTTCTCAAGGCTATACATCCATGTTCACAGAAGATGCACAAACAATATGCTCTGTGAAACTGGAGAAAGAAAAGATCATTTCCAAAGGAAATAAGATAAGATAGTATTTGCAGAAAATTTAGCATTTGAGCCATATCAAGAGCACATCATGCTATACGACTTACCTGGACTTAAACGCGAGACCTTGAATGGGCTCTCCTGTATGGCCCCATCACCTTTCTTGTTCTGGATACCTTCCATCTATTAACACAGGCAAAAATCTCCCTGGTGTAATAGGAAATAAATTTTAAAAGTAGGACTTGCTTTGTCACATTGTAACTCATACTGAGTCACACTAAAATCCTGAAGACTTTTTTACTTGAGCTATTGTCTACTTATGTCTTCTTCACATTGAATCCGTCCAATGGACTTAAGGAATCCAAGGAAGACTTTGGATACTTCTCTATTAAATTTCATTTCACTATACATAGTCTACTGTTCTGCCCTGTTGACTTTCCTGTTGGACCCTAAGATTGTGGTCCAAAACGACAGCTTTCACTTCCAGCTTTGTGTCATCTGAAAGCTTAATAGGCATTTATGACTTCTTTGTATTTACAAAGTGTTTATCCTCTTTACTTGTTTAACACTTAAATGAAACTGTCTAGCCCAGGGCTCTATATGAGAAATACAATTTGAAGGCAAAAATGGGAAAGAAGGAAAGTGGGAAGGAGGTAAGGAATTTAAAAAGGAAAAGGAAATATGAAAGAAGACAGGAAGGAATAGGAGAAGAACTGACAGTAGAATCAGTGATGGTAAAGTAGGAAAGAAGAAAATAGACAGTAAAAAAAAATAAGGGCACTGTATTCATAGTTAGAGGACTGGTTCAAATCTCATCCCAGAGTTGATTTCGAACTCTACATTTTGCAAGGGAAAGCTACTTCACCTCTCTAAGCCTCAATTTCTCCATCTATAAAATGAGTGGGTTGGACTAGATGGCTCCTTCTAATTGTAAATATCTTGACCTATAATCTCCTTTTGACAGGGCCACCAGACTGGTAGTTCTAGGGAATGCTATAGGTAGCCAGTTTACAAATATTTCAACAAAACACTTGGAAAAATCTTTCATGCAACCCTAGTTAAAAAATGGAGAAATGCAGGATAGAAAATAACAAAACAGAATAATAGAAACTGGTCAAATAGCTAGACCCAGTGAGTAGCTATAATTAATGGCCCAGTGTCAATGTGGAAGGAAGGCTACAGTGAAGTGCTTCAGGGATCTCTCATTTATGCATCACACTTCCACTTTTTGATCAGTGACTTGGATGAAGGCGTAAAAGGCATACATGTCAGATTTGTAAATGCTACTAAGATAGGAAAAACAGGAAAAAAATTATGTGACAGAGCTGATAACCAAACAGATCTTGAAAGGATAATATGGATAGCCAAATCTAAAAAGATGAAATTTAACAGTGATAATATAAACTTCCAAATTAAAGTTTAAAAAAAACCAATAAACAAACAACTTCCTAAGTATAAAATGGAATAGAGGTATAGTTAGATTCATCTGAAAAAGTACTGAGAAGTCTTAAAAACCAATTTAAACCCAATTTATGTCAAAAGGGTAATGTGGTAATTAAAATAACAAATTGAATTTTGATAAATTGTAGTGCTGAGGGTGAACACAATGGTAAGGGTACTCAAGAACATGCCATACCATACAGGGAATGATTTGAGGGAACAGAAGATATTTAGCTTATAGAAGAGAAGACTGATCCAGGTTTAAGGTTTCTAGAAATTGTGTTGATCCAACTATAGGATTTACTAAATCACATTTAAATTCCTCACAGGGACTTTACTATATAAAAGAGATGCAAAAAAATGTGATGGCTGCCTCATTGATATCATGGTCCCACGTATACCTGATTGTAGAAGTGAAAATGTAGAGCTAACATGAAGGCAAACCACTCAGTCCAGCCCAAGCTGGTTTTTCATGGCCTCTTGTTGGGGTCCTGTGGGTTGGACAGGATGAGAAAGTGGCACATAACCAAAGGCACCAATTGTATCAAAGGTCCTATCCTGGATCTTATTTCTTTTCCCTCTAGACCAGTGATTCCTAAAGTGGGCACCACCATCCCCTGGTGGGTGCTGCAGTGATCCAGGGAGGAGGTGATGGCCACAGGGGCATTTATCTTTCCTATTAATTGCTATTAAAATAAAAAAAAAATTTCCAGGGGGCTAAGTAATATTTTTTTTCTGGAAAGGGGGTGGGAGGCCAAAAAAGTTTGGGAACCACTGAGAGCTGATGAGATCATCAAGGGAAATATTTCCCTTGATGATCTCATCAGGTCTCCTGGGTTTAATTATCATCTTCTCAAGTCTATCCATCCTACTCTAATCTCTCTGCTCACCTCCAATTTCACATCACCTTTCAGATATTTCAAACTAGATGTCCAGTAGACATCTCAAAGTCAACATGTCTGAGATGTGTTTTTTTTTCCCCTCCAACTTTCCCTGATTCCTAACTATCCTATTTCTGTAAAGGGTAACACCATCTTTCCAGTCTCTCAGCATCACAACCAAAGTGTTATCCTGGATCCCTCATTCTCAAACCCCATGTCTAAAGGCAAGGACTTTCAATTTCACATATGTAGCATCTCTCCAATACACCCCCTTTTCTCTTCTGACACTGCCATCACTCTGGTACAAGCCGTCTTCATCTCATGCCTGAATCACTGTAGTAGCCTGGAGGTAGGTCTGCCTGCTCCAAGTCTCTCTGTATGCCAATCCATCCTCCATTCAGTCACCTCTACACAATAAAACTCCAGTGGCTCCCTATTGACTCTAGGATCAAATGCAAACTCCTTTGTTTGTCAAAGCCCTTCATAACTGAGAACCTCCAGCTTTTCTATTTTTCTTATACCTTATTCCCACTTACTCACATCAGCCTTTTGGCTGTTCCATGAACAAGACACTCTATCTTCTCACCTCTGGGCATTTCCTCTGGCCTGGAATGTTCTTCCTCCTCTGTTTGAGCTACTAACATTACTGGTTTCCTTTAACTCCTTTGCTAGTTTTGGTGTCAACACCATATTTGTGTCATAAAAAGAGTTTGGAAGGATTCCCTCTTCTTTAGGTGATGTAAAGAGAAAACATATCAATAAATTCTTATTTTTTTGAGAAAAGGGTATGTGGTGGGAAATAATGGGAGATAAGATAGAAAGATAGGGTGGCACCTGATTGTGAAGGTCTTAAAGCACTGGAAAATGGTTTGGATTTTGTAGGGTCAGGTTTTGAGCAGAAAACTGGCAAAAATCAGGTCTCCTTAAGCAGGTATCCCTTCTACATTGTGGGGATTAAGGGTACACTGTCCCTGTGATCTGGAGAATCCTAGTAAAAAATATTGGCCCTCCCTTCGTATGAAGAAGTTTGAATAATTTTCTTTTTTCTTTTATGAGTTATTTATCATAATTTATTGTCAAATTTGAATTAAGTATTTGGTCATGGGCTCTATGCAGATCAATATTAAAATTTCTAGCTTCTGTGTGTCATCTTCTGGCTTTCTTATTCTTTTCATAAGCTTTAGCCTTTTACTTATTTTAATTTAAAAAAGAAATTATATATATTTATGGTATTAAAAGATAAAATATGTTGTTATTTTATCAAACTATGATATGGAAAGTCACAATAAGAAAGAGGTATTTGTTCTTTAGAAGTACAAAAAGCATAACATTACTCATTTTGTTGAATGAACAATGGAAAATTATGTAGTATATTAAGGTTTGGAAAGTGTTTTATAGATGTTTTCTCATTTCATCTTTACAATAACCCATGGAGGTAGGTGCTATTGTAATCCTAGTTTTACAGATAAAAAAAACTGAGGCTGAGAGCAGTGACATGATCAGGATCTTATGGCTATTAACTGTCCAAAGTGAGATTTGAACTCAGATCCGCCTGACTTCAGATCCAGCAATCTAGCTACTACATCAATCAACAACTGCCTTTATAGCAGCTTTGCTCCATCTTCACAGTGGACAGTGAGTTGGGAAGCAACATCACTGTTTTCTTTATGCTGTGGCAGCTGAGATAGGCAGTTCTAGGAAGATTTTGGTAGTTGATATAAACAGGATCTCTCCCAGAGGAACGTAATCCTCGAAATTGTCATTCTTGCAGACTAATAATGAGCCTTGGTGACATTTTCATGGACTTTTACTCTTTGACATTTCCTTTCTTGTGCTTTTTTCCCTTGGTCATTCCAGTGTGGATTACTATGCCTCATTTTTGGAGCTTTTATTAGAGTTGCATAGAGAGTAATTTTATACACAGGATGTGCCTAGACATGACCATGCTATGCCTCTGCTCAAATATTGTCAAATATTGTCACTGGCTTCCTATTTCTTATTGAAAAGAGTTCAAATCCCTTTACCAGACACCCAAGAACCTCCTCAGTCAGGGAGAACCCTCCTTTTCCAGTCCTCTGAAACTCCCAAATCTTTTTCACCTGAACTATTATGCAGGCATGCCTCCTCCACCTCATATTTGTGAGGTTGATTTTTTGAACCCATGTTAAGACTTTACATTTATGTCTATTACATTTTGTCTTTAATCAATCAACAATGAATAAACATTTATTAAGTTCCTACTATGTGACAAGTGCTATGCTAAGCACTGGTGATAAAAAAATAAATAAACAAAAGACGTCCCTACCCTCAAGGATTTTACAATCTAATCTATTCTATTCATTCCACCATTCAGGATTGTAGAGACCCTTCTGACATTGTCATCTAATGCTTTAGTTATCTCTCTGGGTTTTGTATCATCTACATCTTTGATAAACATGATCAAAGTCATTAAAAAAAACCCATTAAGTTACCTAAGGGCAAGCACAGATAACTGGAACACTAATCTTTGCGCATACTTTCAAGCTGACATTAAAATCCAACTCTTCTTTGGGTCTGGACTTTCATCCAGTTCGAGTCTACCCAATTAGACTATATTGCCTCATCTTGTCCATGTTAGATGAGACCTTGATCTTAAGGACAGGGACTGTGACTTACCTAAACTCTGAATATCCCTAGTCCTTAATCCTCTGCTCACAGAAGACTCTTAAATTCATCAAAACGTCTATTGGACTGAATAGCTCAGTGTTATTAATTACACAGCTAGGGATCCCATTTATGTGATGACAATAACAATGATTTATTAGACAACCAATTCCTCCATTAATTAAAGTTACAACATCTAATATTAGAATATTACAGCCGGAAGTGAGACTAGCAATTATCTAGTCCAATGTCTTCATTTTAGAGATGATGAAAGTGACTTCCAGAAATTAATGTCCTGCTTCAGGTCATTCCAGTGAATTACTAGCAGATCTAGGACAAGAACCCAGACCTCCTTCAATTTTCTTCTCATAAATTTCCTAAATCTACTTTTACTTAATATAGACATGGCCAGAATATAATTTCATTTGGGTGTATTTCTCAACTTCTGGGGAGGTAGCACAACCTCAGTTATATATTTCTTCATGGTCTCAGGAGTTGCCCAGGCATGATGTAATGGGTGTCTTTGGAGAAATCTGTGATGAAAATAAAACAATCAACAAAAAAGTGAGCTAGTCCTTTAACAAGAGAAAGGGGATAATAAATGGAAACCCTGTTCTCTAATGGCATCACCACAATGTCAAAAAATGGGAAAAACCCACCAGTATAATTTATAGAAGGACCCAGATGTCAGTGGCAGAGGGTGATGGCTTGCAGACAATATAATTAGAAGGAGTACCCACATCAACGAGCTGATTGGCCCATTGGGGTTTTGAAGCAAATTTCAAATGTGCCTGTCCCTACCCCTGAGGGCACAGTGATGACTTTATACTTTTTCATTTAGTACAGTGACTTATACTGAGGACATACTTGTAGAATTAAATTTAATAATAATAATAATATAGCTCTTACTATGTACCTGGCACTGTGTTAAGTGGTTTATAATTATTACTTCATCTGATCCTCACAACAACCTAGGGAAGTAAGGGCTATTATTCCCCCTTTAAAGGCGAGGAAATTGAAGAAAATAGAAGTTGTGACTTTCCTGGTGTCATGCAAATAGTAAATGTCGTAAGGAGAGATTTGAATTCAGTTCACTGTGCCACCTAGCATTTTTCTATTTCTATTTTTACTCCTAGGAAAGGAAATGGAAAAGACACAGGGGGCAGGGTGATAGATTTCATAAGATAATAATAGGAAGAAGAAGGCAAGGCAGTGATGTTTATTATTGCTAGAATAGGTTAGAGAGGATTGGCTTTTATCTTGATATGAAAAATGTATTCATGTGAACAGTTACATCATTTTGTTGTTGTTGCTGTTGTTGTTGCTGTTCAGTCGTTTCACTTGTGTCTGACTCTTCATGACCCGATTTGGGGTTTTCTTGGCAGAGATACTAGAGTGGTTTGCCATTTCCTTCTCCAGCTTGTCTTACAGATGAGGAAACTGAGGCCAACTGGATTAATTGAGTGGCCTAGAGTCCCAAAGCTAGTAAGCATCTGAGGCCAGATCTGAACTGAGGAAGATGAGTCTTCCTGAGTCCAGGATTGTTACTCTATCTACTGCTTCTCTTAGCCATCCTTATTTACATCAGTTCCTTTACTTCCATTACATGCTTCCTCCGGTGTCACAAGAGCATGGAGGCGGACCTCAGTTCTCAAAGCTGAATCAGTGAAATATTTTCCTTTATGGGAAGTCCTTCGAAATCAGAAGAGCTTTACCTCCCGACTCAGTGATGGTCTGTGTCAGTTAGCTGAGGACCACGCTAGCTAAGTGTAGAGAAGTCCATCACCAAGTGATTGATTTTTCAGTTGCATCCACTCAGCAATTTAGGAAATGAAGAAATGACCCATCTGACTTCAGCATCAGAGATAAAATGGAGGAAATGTTTTTGTTTTTTGTCATATTTCTTCTTGAGGGGAAAAACTTTTTACTTTAAATAAACTTGTGCCGAATAAGTTAAAAGTTCAATGAATAACTTTCTTCGAAGTACGGTTTCTTTTAAACAAACTATATTTGAGATATTTTATCCAAGTGCCACATAGTGTAGGGAAAAGAGAGAAGGAGAGGAGTCATGAGGCTTGAGGTTGAGCAATGGCTCTTCTTACCTACTAGCTGTGAGAGCTTTGGTCAGTAAACGCCCCCAACTGTGAACTGAACTTTCAGCTTTGGCAAAATGAGGATCACGAGGCTTGTTTTACCTTGTTGTTCAGTAGTTTCACGCATGTCCAATGCTTCATGACCACATTTTGAGGTTTTCCTGGCAAAGATTCCGAAGTGGTTTGCCATTTCCATCTCTGACTTCTTTTACAGATCAGGAAACCGAGGCCAGCAAGGTTAAGTGACTTGCCCAGGGTCACCTAGCTAGCAAGTATCTGAGGCTGAATTTTAAAGCAGGTCTTCCTGATTCCAGGCTCCACACTCTATCCACTATACCACCTGGCTGCTCCATTGTATTACCTCCCCTGCCAGGGTGACTGTGAAGGTCAAATGGTCTTCTTTGTGTATAAGCAGAGAAATTGCAGTTCTTAGTCCATAATTAACAACCTATCTAAGATAGTTCCTCGTCTATTGTGACCTAAACACATTTTAAATAGGCATATTATATGTGTACACATTTATATATAAATATGAGCAATTATTATCATCTGTAAAATGGGGGCTGGATGCTTTTTAAGTTCCAGCTCCAACTTTATTATTCAAGATTCTGCTAGCTAGGAAGTTTCTGAGGAAGAATTCACATTCAGGTCTTCCCAGCTACAAGTTGGGTATTATTTTACACCGCCTTGAAATTATTTATTCCTGGTGGGTCTAAACCTGGCTGGGGAGGCTTATGCTTTATCCATTAAGGACACTCTAATCATCTCATTTCATAAACGAGAGGAATAAGAGAGGGGAAGTTATTTACTCAAGGACATCCAAGTATTAAGCAGCAGGGCTGGAATTTGAATCCCAATTCTGACTCCAAATCCATTGTGCTATGCTCACAAAGCCTTCAAGAATGCAAGGTGCCCTCTCTGTAATTATGAGACATCTAAGAAGGGCTTTGGCGGATTTATAGTAAATACATCGAAAAGTATACCTTCTGCCTCTCTGTACCTCCTGTTCCTTTTCTGAGGTGGCTGAGAGTCTGTTTTGGATGCAAGTTTATTGGGTTAGCAAGATGCTATTTTTGCTACACCTTTGATTTTTGAGTTGGACATTTTTTATGTGTCGCCTGTTACAGTTGTACCATTTGTAAAAATTAGGCTAAGGCTGGGTTAGGGTTTCCCTCCCCACCCCTCCCCGTATCCCCCATCACTTTGGTTTCCATGACCAACCATCACAGAGCAAGCTCCACTTTGGTTTCCAGTCATCCTATCAATACTGCTCATTTGGTGACGTTTTCCATTCATGGGAACTATTGGTCTTCTCTCCCTTGTCCTGGCAGGAAACAAATGTGTCACCCAGTGCCTCGAGCTAAGTATAACCACGCTGCAGGCTACAGGTTTGTCCCGTATGCTCTTCGTTGGATGTCATTCAGATGTTGGATGTCACATTGCCAACACACTCTTCAGTGGAGTTTTCCATCCATCTGTGAATCCATCTGGGACGAGAAAAATATATTGCTTTTGTCTTAACAACATTGAAACTGCAGAGCATTTGAAGGAATATCAGCGGAGGAGGAAAGGACCCCACCAAAAGTAGTGAAAGGTCAGGCATAGTATTCCGATATTTAGAAAATGACTTATTTCAGTCATCTGTGATTACTTGGGCTGATTGTCAGAATCGCCTGGTTTTTCTATTAGAGCTACTCATGTGGAGCAATTGAAATACCTTGTGCCTTTTCTCGGTGGACTGAATCTCCCACATTTAAAGCAGCAAGTAAAGGAATATAATTCTAGTGCCAATAAAATGATATGGTTATTTTTCATGTTTTACATGGCAACTTGGGTTGCCTTTTGGTGGGGAACTTATTATCGGTTGCTTCTAAAATAAAATCGAGGGGCAGCTGGGTAGCTCAGTGGATTGAGAGCCAGGCCTAGAGACGGGAGGTCCTAGGTTCAAATCTGGCCTCAGACACTTCCCAGCTGTGTGACCCTGGGCAAGTCACTTGACCCCCATTGCCCACCCTTACCATTCTTCCACCTAGGAGCCAATACACAGAAGTTAAGGGTTTAAAAAAAAAATAAAAAAATAAAATCGATATGTCAGGAAAGCTTTAGGTACAAGAACAAACCCTGGATCTGAAATCAAAAGACATATAAAATCCTGACTTTACTACCCAGTACTCGTGTGACCTTGGGCAAGTCATTGAACCTCTAAAACTCAATTTTTCATTTGTAAAATGAGGAAACTGGATTAGATGACCTCTGAGGTACCTAACAGATCCAAGTCTAAAATTAACAACATATCTAAGATAGTTTTCATTTATGATGACCTAAGCATATATTAAATCCATATATTATATGCATAAACATGTTTACATCTAAATATGAACAATTATTATCATCAATAAAATGGGGTCTTAAGCCAGATGTTTTTTAAGTTCCAGCTCTAACTTTGATATTCAAGATTCTGCCAATTCAACAAGTGATTTCCATATGCTCTTCTGCCTATCATCATTTTGCAATAGTATCATAAATACCACTCCTATCATAACATTGCAAAGTATTTCTCTAAACACATGCTTTGAATGTACGATAGATTATGATAATTATCTGAGTTAATGCTTGAGTCCAATAATAAGTCTGTGAGCTTTAGTCTGCTCATCCAACCATTTATGTAGCAATTGCTAAATAATAATTCACCAAAAGCTAGTCATGCAATTTTAGAGGTTTAGATGTCTGTTATTATTCTGGTTGCCTGTCTTTCTTTACCTTATCCATATTCCTGCTTAAGTGCCTAAAATTTGACACTCAGAATAAATAAAACAAACAAACAAACAATGATCTGACCAGGAACAAGTGGAAAAGAAGAGGAGGAAGGAAGGGTTCAATCATTTATTAAATTCCTGCTATGTCCCAGGCACTATGCTAAGCATTTTACAAATATTATCTCAATTGAGACAATAATCCTGGCAGTTAGATGCTATTATTGTTCTTATTTTACAGTTGAGGAGGCTGAGGCAATTTTGGTGGTTAAGTGACACAGTTAGGAAGTATCTGATGCCAGATTTTAACTCGGATCTTCTCAACTCCAGGTCCAGCATTCTATACAGAGTGCCAACTAACTGCCACGAGAAGAAATATTATCTCCTTATTCCTCGAAGTTATGCCTCTTTTAATTAAGTCTAAGAATTCACTACTTTCCTTGACTTCCACATCACACCAATTACAATCCACTGAAATTTCCAGGTCTCTTTTTAGGTATTTTGTCATGCTTCCTGCTTCTTGTCCTTGTGAAATATTTTTTTTTACTTTACTTTTTTTTAACTCAGGTGTAAGGATACATATCTGTCACTATTAAATGGGATCTCATTTCATTGACCCAACATTTTAGCCTGCCTAGGTTATTTTATATCCTTTCTGCTTCTGTATCATCTGCAAATTAGCAATGCCACCCATTCCTTTGTCCAAATCATTCAAAAGAAAGTTGAACAGAATTGCGTTAAGAAGAGAGTTCTACACTGGTTACATCAGCGTTCCAAGTTTATGTGGAACCACCAAAGATTATTCTATCAGCCTAGTCATTCAGCCAGCTCTGAATCCATCTTAAAGTACTATTATTTAGCCTGCATTTCTCCATCATTTCCATAAGAACAGCTTGAAAGAGTTTCTCAAATACTTTGCCCAGTAAATCATAGTTACAGAATTCTCTTGATCTATCATTTTTGTAACCTTGTCAAAAGAGAAAAAAGGTAGTCTAGTATGACCTGTTCTAGATCTCTATGCTTACTAACCATCTTTTAAATAATATCTAGAACATTGCTGAAGATCAAAGTCAGGTCATTGGCCAATGTGTATTGCTCACATAACAGAGCAATTTGTCTTTCTTTGTATCCCCAGTTCCATAAACATAGTGAGCACTTAATAAGTGTTCCCATTTGTGACTTCACCACCTCTCCCCATAAGCTCCTTGAAGATGGTGGCTTTCCTTTTGTTCATTAATATCCTCAATTTTTAAAATAGCAAGTGCTTAGTAAATACTTGTTGACAAATACTTCTTCATTTGGTAATCTTTTCTTTGATCTTTTTGTATCTATATTAGGAAAATTTGTCCACAACTTTCTTTTGGGGAAGCATTTAGGTTTTTCTACATTTGAATACCAATTTCATATTTTCTTTATTAAAAGTAATTTTCCATTTTTCTTAACATTTATGAAAAAAACCCTATAAGATAAATGTTTTATTTATTGTTTGGAGGCTTGAAATAATTAACCCATGCACCCACTGTACCATAATTTCTTTTGTGTGTATGATTAATCTTATTTTTTCCTTAGCTTGATTCTAAATGATAAAGGCATCATTGAATAAGGTCCTTTGAAAGTTTGAAAACATTCATCTGGAAACACATCTGGCCCTGATGGAGGGAAGCTTGCTTTTTTTTTTTTTAAACTATTTTATTGCTGACATCTTATTTTGTTTTTGTTTTTCTTTTTGATACAATATTCCTTTGTGATATCTTTGGCAATTTTTATTTAATTTTTTTTTAGCAAATAATCTTCCATTTTGTTTTACTTTTAAAAATTTATTGGTACATAGCTAAGTGTAATTAAACCTCTAATCACATTGCTAAATTTCTTTTTTATTTATTGTAGTTTCTTTTCATCTTTTGCATTTTGGTAGATTGCTACTTATGCTCTGCTTTGGGGAGAATGCTAATAGTTTGAAATTTTATTACTCTTAAAAATAACTATTGGTTTAAAAATTAATGTTAATTAAATTATTTTAATTTTATATTTCCTTTATTTCTGTTCTTTGTTTCTTTTGTTCCTTTCACTTAGACTTACTTTGTTCCCTTTCTACTGACTGCAGGTTCAAATAATTAACCATGCTTTTGTTTCTTTCTTATTAATAAGGTAAGCTGTTTCTCCTAAAAATCATGTTGTCTTTATACTTTGGGTTTGTTTTTTTTTTTAAGTGGGATTAGTGAGAAGCAGTAGAGCAAGGTCTATGGGATGCTGGAGTGAGTTCAAGTTCTGCTTTTTTAAAATATTGATTGACTGAATGTCTTGGTCTGGCAGTCTCTTAGTAAGTATATGGAAAAAGAGTGCCAGTCTCACTGTACACTGTACATAAATTTATAGGCTCATAAGTCTTACATTTTTAAATTAATTCTTTTATTTTGTAATTTCTTCTTTTAACAATTGTTTAGCAATTTGCTTTTAAGTTTCCATGTAGAATTATGTCACTGAGCACACAACCTCCTCATAATGGTTGCTTAATGAATGCTTGTGGATTGACAAACTGATGTTATTGTTTAAACATTCTAATGTTATTGCCCTGCAGCCTGAAAATAATCATGCATAATTTCTACCTTTTTTGAATTTATCTTTACATCTCTGTTATCCAGGATATGATCATTTGGGGAGTCCCATGTATATTAAAAATGTTTATTCTCTGCTTCTTCCATTTAATTTCCCAAATATCTGTTATGTCTGACTTATTTTAACTGTGATATTAAAACAATGTTTTAAATAGCTCATCTTTTTTTTTTCTGGAACAGTTATATTTTGATAATAGTGTTTAAGTTCCTTCCTAGTACATTTTTGCCTGTTTCTTATTACTGTTAATTAACCTTTTTAAATGAATGCTTGTTAAATATAGACTCTCTGGGGGTATTTGGTCACTTAGTACTATGACAATCATGATAAGCACTGGCAAAAATCACCAAGAAAATAATTATAGCTTAGACTCCAACATCTATTCAAGAAGATAAAGAAGCAGAGAAATTCTAGTAAGTATTCAGTAAGATCCTTTACATTAAATGAGTGTATATTTGAAACTTGATAACTTCAATGAAATGTGGGAAGAGGGGAGTACAACAAAACTTAGGTTGGGCAAGTTTCATAAGTTAAGAATGAGAGAGGCTCTAGTCCTGTAGGTAACTGAGAAGCCTCCTTGCCTCTAGATCATAGAGAATAGACTTTAAGGGAAAAGACTTTTTAAGATTCAGAAAAAACTAGACAAGGCAAGCACCTAATACTACTAGAAAAAAGACTATTTTAACTGGGAGATGATGACTCCTTTCTGATGTGTTAGTAATTCCTTGTATCAGCTTCGGTGTATAGAATATTGCCCTGTTGAAGCAAAGATCAAAACCTGCATTAGCACTAGAAGAAAATAAGCATACACAGATGGAGGTGACCTCGATGGTGATCTTAACTCTGGACAACAGGCTCTCTCTATTGATGGGTTATGAACATTTTTTGCAGATATTTTACATGTCTTATATATGGGATGTTTTTATGCTTTCATCCTTACAAGAGGAAGGAAGGAAGGAAGGAAGGAAGGAAGGAAGGAAGGAAGGGAGGGAGGGAGGAAGGAAGGAAGGAAGGTAGGTAGGTAGGTAGGTTGGTTCCCATGCAGAAACCACTTTGCAGATACTGGGGAACATCCCAGCTCTGGTGGGTTGGAAAGTAGAGCTGCGCATGCCCAGTAGAACAATCCCCTGCACGTGCTGTTGAGAAACTGTCATGCCTAGTAACCACGTGGCTCATGAAACGGCTCAGAAAACCGCCCTATGCGTGCCCAGTAACCACCGCGCTCAGTGACCGCTCGGAAAACCGTCCCACGCATGCCTACTGTTCCCAATGCGCATGCTCAGTAACTGTTCAGAACCTGCCTATTCTTCACACTTGGCGGTGAAGCTGCTCAGGGCTATCCTGTTGGTGGCGGCTCTTCGGGGCTTTCTTCACTCTAAAGCCCTTGGCCTTGGCTTCAGGATCCGACCTATGAGACCGAATATGCCCTCTCCAGTCCTGAGGCCTTGTCCCTGCTTTGGGAACCCCAGCCTGGCTGTTGGCCAGTGGCCCGGACCATGGCCTGGATGTGGGCCTGAAGAGTCCAAGGAGGCGGAGCTGGTGCCCTGCCACGGGGGGCCTTCAGGGAGGGGCGGTAGCCCCCTTTGTCTCCCTTTCTCTTTCTCCTGGTGCCCCTCCTGTTGGGGCGCTACCTGTGCTCCCGCCTTTGGCACTGAAGATTCAGGGCGATCGATCTCCACTCCATCCCTCTGCAGTGTGAGGAGCAGTCCAGGAATGGGTTGCTTGGAAAGGGAGATCATGGTGGTGGCCACCCGCGGCCCCTCCCAGGCTCCCTCTCAGCCCTCGAAAGGGGCAGGTGGAGAAGGAGCTGGGGCTCCCTTTTCTCCTCTCGGGGTTCACAGAAGCTACCACATATCTGGCAGCATTGTTTGAGGGGCACAGTATGTCTCCCCGGGGAGGCCCCTTCCCCTTCCTGCTGATGCAGCAGGGTGGCTTCCCTTGAGCCTCGGGCTCTGGCCAGCCCGCTAGATGCCCTGGCAGGTGGGCTGGGGACCCTCCTCCACCACAGACTCCTGCAGCTTGGCTGCTGCAGCTCCTCCTTCGTAGCTGCAGCTCCTCCTGAGGCTCCTCCCACTGCTGCAGCCACAGCTCCAGCTCCTACCCCACTAGCCAAGGGCAGGTTGGCGGGCTGGAGCCAGGTGAGGGCTGGTGGTGGGGTGAGTAGACCCTGCCCTGGCCGCCCCTCCAGATCCAGCTCCAGCTTGGGCTTCTCCTGGGGCTGCGGCTGCAGCTCTGCCTCTTCCTCGGCTGCAGCTCTTGTTTGGGCTCCCACGTCCAGGTTTTCTACTGTTCTAGGTTCTGTGCCCAGCCCGTTCAGGCATCTTCTTAGGCTGCAGTTCTGGCTCCAGCTCTGGCTCCAGGGCCCTATTTCTCAGCGTAAGCCCCAAGCTTGGGGCCCTTCTTGTCTGGGTTCCAGCCCTTGTACCAGGCCCAGCCTGCTCAGGCTCCTTCAAGGGCTACAGGCCCAACGTTCTGGGCCACACATGTTCAAGGTCTTCCAGGACTGCAGTGCCAGCCTGTGCCTCTGCTGGGGCTCCTAGACTGGCAGCACCAGGCCTTCCTTGGGCTTCCCCAGCCCAGCAGCTCCAGCTCTTCTTGGAATTCCACAGTCTCAGGTCAAGGCCCAACAGAGGGATGCTGCTTGATTGAGACTCCACTGGGCCCTGCTCAGCTCCTCTGAAATCGCTGTTGAATTGAGTGGCTTTCCTCATTCTGGACAACTCATAGCTTCTCTTCTCTTGCTGTCTGCCCCAGCATCAGTGATCTGCATGTAGACTACTCAGATGTGGTACAGAGGAAAGAATGCTGGATTTGGAGTCAGAGTACCTGGATTCGAATCCTGGCTCTGCTACTTACTACCTGTGTGACCTTGGCCAAGTCACTTAACCTCTCTGCACCTCAGTTTCCTCATTTGTAAAATGAAGTGTGGAACTAAATGAACTCTTAACACTTCATCATGTCTCAAATCTGTGACTTCACTTGATTCCTCAACCTAAGTTTTCCTATCAGTAAAATGGGGGTTTTAGTTCTTCATAGGATTCAATAAGGTTCAAATATGAAAATATATGTAAAGTGCTTTGCAAGCCTTAATATCTTTTGTGTGTCAGTTGCTATGTTGTCCAGTGGTATCTTTGGGGAAGAGTAGGTAATGTGAAAGGTTAACCCTGATACTTAGAGAGGACAACACTCCTGATTCTAAGGTCCATAGCTAGCTAAATATCCAGGTAGTCCCTAATAGGAAGTAAACCCAGAGTCAGAAAAGTCCAGTGGAAAATGGAGGTAAAATGAGTCAAGACAGCTGGCAAATAAAATGATAGAGGGAATTTTCAAGAGGAAATTCCACTACTGACAGGATACAGCTATGACCCTATTCTTATACTTAAGGTGAAAAGCATTGTTTAGCTAGACAGGGTCCAGGGAGAGACTGTTTCAGAAACCAGAAGACCAGTCTCAACTTCAGGGTTCAACTTGTCTGCCTTTACCTTATTCTAGACCTGTTCTAGAAATAGAATATAAACTCCTAATTGGTTTCCAGTCTATTCCTGAACACAGGAGCAAAAGTAATTTTCCATGTTTATAGGTCTTAGCATGTCACACCCTTACTCAGCAATTATTGTATCCCAGGGCTCTAAAAGCTAAAATACAATCTTCCTGGGCCATTTTAATTCCGACTCCGATTTTCTCTTCCAGGTTAAGTTCATGTTATTTCCTTTTACCCAGCCTATGTTCCAGGCTAAGATTTATTTTTAGTTGCTCCCTATTCTCAGTCTCTACATGCAGTCTTCAATTGCTCAGTGTTCTTTTCTCTTTCATAGGACATTTCCTTAAGAGTTAATTGAGCAGGTGTAGTGAAGTGAGGTGGCTCAGTAGATAGCCAGACCTAGAGATGGATGGTCCCGGGTTCAAATCTGGCCTCAAACACGTCCTAGCTGTGTGACCCTGAGCAAGTCACTTAACCCCAATTGTCTCTCCCTTAGCACTCTTCTGCCTTGGAATGGACACTTAGAATCAATTCTAAGAAGGTAAGGGTTAAAAAAATCAGCTGAGCTAATTCATGATGCCTTCCCTAAGAACTCCACTTTAGTGGAAAGTAACTCAGATATCACTAGATCATTTTGCCTACATCATTCCTTTCCCCATGTCTTATTATGCTTGTCTATGTGCATATTCTACCCTATCCTCCCACCTTTCATAGAATGTAAGCTTGAGACCAGGGGACTATTTGAAACACTGAGGTACATTTTTTTCCCTTTCTGTCCTGATAGGTTTCCTCATTTTGAAAGTATAGATAATTCCTATTTATTTATGAGGCTATCATCAAATGACTATTTTTCACATCTAAATACTCTGCTTTGGAGGAAAAAATAGCAAAAGATATCAGTTGGTTACATAAAATTAATGAGGGATAATTGATGGCTAGCTTGTATCCTCTTTCTAAGAAAAAACAGGTCTTTATGGAAGGACGAATGGCAAACTGCCATTTTCAAAATGCAATTCACTTCCTTGGTATCCATTTGGATGGTTGAGAAAGTAGGCTTACTGTTTCCTATTTATAAAGGAACTTAGTCATATCTTATAATTTGTGGGAAAATTTTTACATAGGGTTTTATAAATTTTGAGACTTGATCTCCTGGAACTTTTCTTTTTGGCCTGTAAATTTGTAGGATATGCAATTTTGGAATCCAACTTATATTTTCATTGTCTTCTCTCTCAAGATTAAGTCTAATGAAATAATTGGTATTTTTCATATATAAAGATACTTTGTTTTTATCTTTTTAAATTGTAAAATTATATGCCTGAGAGACTTGTATTTAAGATTTCCAGATTATAGGGATTTTTTTTTTCTTACAGAGTTTTTTGTTTTTGCCCATTCTGGGAAATTTCTCTTCAGTTTTAAATTCTGTTACATGTTGGGCTCATCCAGTCTGATTTTCATTATCCATTGATCTCTGCTTGACTATGTTCTTGCAGTTATTTGTTCTATTAATATTTTTAGTTTTAATATTGTCTTTTTGTGCTTGTATCTGTGTGTAGTTAAATTAGTTTTATTTTAATCCTTTAATGTATTTGATTTATTTGATATTTCTTAATGTCTCTTCTAGGGATGATCCATCATGAATTTCTGAGGAAATTCTGTATACTGTAAGCTTTCACATGCTATGTAGATGTCATTAAACAATTCCTTGCCTCATCTTAAATATTGTAGAACTGCTTTTTGTTTTGTTTTGTTTTAGAATGTTTCTTTGATTTACTGGATACCTACTGGAAAAGTTCCTTTATTTGTAAGGTTTAGAATGGAATACCAAATTTTTATTTACATTCCTGTAGGCCTTTCTCCCCTTGAGTCTTTGTTTTAGCTCCTCTTTGTGACTCTTGTCTTTTTGTCTCTCTTGTCTTTGCAGGACAACAGTTGATAATGGTGGTGGTTGCTTCCTGTGAGATCTCTGGACCTTCAGGAAATTCTATCTTTTTACCATTTGTCCCCATGTATTTAAAAGGGCAATAGTAAGTAGAAAGATCTTGGCAGGTGGTTCTGGCTGAGAATAAATATTGACTGTTAGATACTAAAGAGATCCATGACACTCATAACCAAGTTGAAAGCAGAAGAGAAAAGTGGCTCAACTATACCAAATCTTAAACCATTCAAAACAATTTGGTACAGGATAAGAAATAGAATAAGTAGATAAGTAGACTAGATTAGCTACACAATATACAATAGTAAATGCCCATAGTTTAATTAATTGATAATTCCAAGCTTTTGGGACAAGAACTCACAAAAACTACAGGGAGTACTGGAAAACAGTATTTCAGAAACTTAAGTATAAGTATAAACCAACACCTCACACCATGAACAATAAAGCAAAAACGGGTACAGGATTTAAACGAAGGTTGTTATAAGTAAACTAGGGGAGCATGGGAAAATGTACTTGTCAGATCTATGGATAAGGGAAGAGTTCGACCAAACAAGAGGGCATTATGAGATGTAAAATGGATAATTTTGATTATTTTTAAAAGGTTTTGAACAAACAAAACCAATGTAAGACTAGAAGGAAAGCATAAAACTGGGAAAGTTTTGTTGTTGATGTCTCAGAATCAAATTTATAAGAATACAAGTCACTCTCCAATTGATAAATGGTTGAAGTTTTCAGATGAAGAAATAAAAACTATAGTCATGAAAAACTGCTCCAAATCACTATTGATTAGAGAAATGCTAATTGTATCATCTCATACCTATCAGACTGACTAAAAGGAAAATAAATGTTGGGAGGGGACATGGGAAGATTGGAACACTGATGTAGCTTGGAATTGTAAACTGTTCCAACCATTCTGGAGAGAGATTTGCTAATGTGCTCCAAGGCTATAAAACCCTTTGACCCAGCAATACCAGTACTAGGCCAGAGATTTATATTTTTTAAAAAGGGAATATTTGTTAAAAATATCAGCTCTTTTTTGTGGTGGCAAAGACGGGGAAATTAAAGGAACATCCATCAATGGCTAAACAAGTTGTATATGATTGTAATGGATTATGTGTTATCAGAAATGAGTAGGATGATTTCAGAAAAACCTGGAAAGGCTTAACACAAACTTATACAAAAGGAAGTAAGAAGAACCAGGAGGACATTGTGCATAGTAACAGCAGTATTGTATGATGAATGACTGTGAATGATTTATTTTCAGCCATATAATGATCCATGACAAACCCCAAAAGGACTCATCATAAAAAAATGCTATCCATGTTAAGAGAAAGGACTTATGAATTCTGTAGGCAGATTGAAGAATACTATTTTTCACTTTATTTTCTTCACTTTTTTATGTCTTCTACAACATGACTTAAAATATTTAGCATGATCACACATGTATAACCTGTATCAATTTGCTTACTCTCTTAGGCAAGGGGGAGAGGAGGAGAGAATTAGTAATTCAATTTTATTCATAAAGTTATTTTATTTTACCAATTACATGTAATAATACATTTTTACATAAATTTTCCAAAGTTATATGATCCAAATTGTGTGTCTCCCTTACTTCTTAGAGCTGGCAAGCAATTCAGTCTGGGAATATATGCGCGCACACACACACACATATAATCATGCAAAGTATATTTAGGAACTCAAAACTATGTAAGATAAATATTTTTAAAAATCACAAAGAAAATAGGAAATATTTTTAAAAAGCAGAAAAGGTCATCTAGTTCAGCTTCAACATTTTTTAGATAATGAGGCATGCGCAGAGAAGCCCAAGATCACACAGGTGAAACCAAACCCAGGACTTCTTCAGAGTGAATGAGTGATATTCGAAAATTCTGAACCCATATTTGATGGTGATGGTGGTGGTGGTAGTAAAGTAGTAGCAGCTAACACATAGTGCCTACTATGTGCTGGGCACTACTACTAAGTGCTTTAACTCATTTTATCCTCACAAATCTGGGAGGTAGGTGCTATTGTCCTCATTTGACAGTTGAGGAAACTGAGGTAAACAGATTTAGGTGATTTGCCCAAGGTAATAGAATTAGTGTCTTTGGTCTCTTACAATGTAAGCTCATTGAAGGCAGAGTTTTACTTTTGTCCTTCTATCCTTTTAGCATAGTGCAGAACCTATAGTAGATACTACCAAAATGCTGGTTGACTGAAGTCACAAGTTTGAATCCTGACTTTACTACTTAATATTGATAGAATTGGGACTAATTGTCTTCTAAAGTCTCATGTCTTCCTTCTGTGTTCCTATGATGCACATTTCTAAGTGCAACAGTCTCATTTTTTTTTTTGCTGATGCTGCCCACTATCCATCTACAGCAGTGGTTCCCAAACTTCTTTGGCCTACCGCCCCCTTTCCAGAAAAAATACTTAGCTCCCCCTGTCACATACTATCATGGCCCCCATACAGTTATTCGCCATTTCCAAATGCAGCTGTGGCCATCACCGCCTCCCTGGATCGCTACAGCACCCACCAGTGGGAATCACTGATCTAGAATATCTACCCAAGATATACATCATTCAACAAGCCACCCATCTTAGTCTGTGCAATATCCATTTTATAGTTAATGAAACTGATCTCTGAAGAGCTAAAATGACTTGGGGGCGGGTGGGGTGGGGGGAACACTTGGGAACATGTGGAGTAAGGGTCTTAAGCACAGATCTGGTGACTCTAAACCCAGAATTTATGGTGGGTTCTTCTACCTCCTTTGGCAAATGGAGACATGACAGTGCTCAACTATGCTTGGCACAACAAAAAATCCCCAAACCAAAAACTTAGAATAGCTTTGTGAATGTATGAATGGAGTTGAAGACTTTTTTTAGCAATTGACCTCTTTACTGTCTTTTTTTTCTCCACATAAACAGAACCAGTTGGAGTTTAGTGTACATTTATTCTTAGTTATATTTATAACACGAGCTGCTGGTTGGTTGTGTGTCCTTGGCCTTTCTGTGGCCTGTCCTGAGCGTTGAAACTTCATGACGCTTATGTTGGTAATTTCCCAAGACTGTGGCTGTTTCCCGGGATGATGACCAATAGTGATGCTCTCTGGCAGTGGGGAGGCCAACTTGTCACACAGTCTCATTGATGGAAATTTAAAAAATGATACCAATTTTGGGAGATACCCTGAGAATTAAAATCATAGCTTTGTGTCAGGGAAAAGGTGAAGATGTGTACATTTTGGTCCCATTTTTATTAGGTATTTTCTTTTTTTAACATGGAGAGGGAGCAGAACGTGAAGAATCCTAGTATGGAAACTCCGTTCACTGATGCAAGATCATTGGGTAGCCCAATAGGTGAAGCAATGGCTTAAAGTGCTAGGCCCAGAGTCAGGAAAACCTGAGTTTGTCTGGCCTCAGACTAGATGTGTGATGTAACCTTTTGCCTCATTTTCCTCATCTGGAAAAATGAGGATAATGGCATTTACCTCCTAGTATTATTTTGAGGGTGAAAGGAAATTATAAAGTGCTCAATGTAGTGTCTGGCACATAGTAAGTGCTATTATAAATATGATGTATCATCATTCTATCAGTGTCTTAGCTGTAACTTAAGATTTTAGAGTTGTCTGGAGTATTCACTGAAAGATCATATAACCTGCTTAGACACAAAGCCGGTATATGCTAGTCAGGACTTGAAGCCAGATCCGACTGACTCCAAACCTCTTATTTCCAATGCCACATTGCCTCTCTTCTTGATTACCAATTCATATTGGCTAGAAACAGTTTGCTTGATTTTTAATTTTGCATATAGTATACTTTGGCAATCAGCGATTTTGTATTTATCTTTCCATTCAACATTTTCATAATAAGTAACCTGGGTCTAACACTGGGAGGAGAAACCATGTTGGTTTATTTACTTTGACAGCTCTTCTGTCTTGAAATTGATGCTGAGTATTGGTTCCAAGGCCGAAGAGTGGTAAGGGCTAGACAACAGGAGTTACGTGACTTGTCCAGGGTCACAAAGTTAGGACTTGTCTGAGGCCAGATTTGAACTTGGGATCTCCAGTCTTCAGGCCTGGCTCTCCATCCACTGAGACACCCAGCTGCCCCGAAACAAAGTTTTGGCAAAAAATGATCTCTGCCTTCATGTTCCTTAGAGCACGTTTTTAGAAATATCTGTGCTGCAGCTCTTGATGCCATTTCCTCCACCTCAGCTCTTTTCTGTGAGCAAAATAGACCCATCATCTGGACTTCAGCAAAAATGACATGTAAACCTTTATTAATCACAGGCTATCTACAAATTCCTGTGTTTGGCCTAGTAGATTTAAGGTAGAAAGGACATAGATTCTTGCCCCAAGAGAAACTACATTATGTAAGTGGATCATAGCATCATAGACTTGGAGCTAATTCATTCCCTTCATTTTACAGATTAAGAAACTGAGGCAGAAAAAGTTTAACTTTTCCAAAGATATAGCTAGCAGTAGGTAGAATCAAAATGCAAACAAAGCTTCTCGGACTCTAAACCTAGCAAATCTTCCCCTATACCATGTTGCTTCTGCAGTAATATGGTACATATACATATCATTCTGGTGCTTGCTTTAAGCTGGCAAAGAGGAAGCCAACATCTGGATATCTTTGTCCTATACAATCCAAGGCAGGAGCCATTAATGAAACTCATTGTCTTGGATAATAAAATTTCATGAATTCACAAAAAAAGCTGACAAAAAAGTCAGATAAATTTGATATAGGTTCCCATGACACTTGGTAGGATAAAATCCATGAATGGAATATGATTTTGGAAATACACATTCTAACTGGAGTAAACCATGTAGTCAGTAAGCATTAAGTGCAAACTCTGTTCTAGGTACTGTACTAAGTGCTGAGGATAGAAATACATTACAAAATAAGGCCAATTCCCAGTTTAATGGGAGAAGACAGCTTACCAGCAGAAGCTGAAAGGGGAAGGAGGATAGAAGAAAGATGTGGTTGGGGGCAAATCTGGAAGAGAAAGAGGCTTGCAGTCTATTTTCATTAGGACTATTGTCTAGCTGCTATCTTCTTGCTTCATCTGGGTAAACCGTCTCAACAGGAAGGCTAAACCAGGTTGTCTACCTCGGGCATATGAAGACTTCCCCTGGCAGGACAGCTAAGAACAGTTTGTTCCAAAGGCCATGGAGGCAGCAGAAGCAGGCAGTTTGGAGCTCTCAGAGCTTGGTTAGACACTGAAGAAGCCAAGGTCATCCACTGCATCCTGGGCCATCACCAGTTGACATGATCTTTGACTTGCCACTGGAGTTGGATGACTCTGGAAGAGAGAATGAAGCTGATGACTTTATGCAACTCTGCATCACTTAAATCCAAATTTACAGGCAAGGCAAAACACTCACGTGCCACTGGTTCTCTTCAAAAACAAACAGCCACCATACCTTTGTGTCTGCATCTTCTCTATTCCTTCTCCAGCTTTGAGCTCTCTGCTGTGCGGGGTGTATGGCTTTCACCAAACCCCTATGGTTATGTTCACCATCTGTCAAACTCCCACAGGTCTACCTTGGTGGGAGCATATCTCTGATAATAGGCATCTTGCTGAGCACTCATTTCTTTAACTATTTTCCTGATAATCTTATTCTTAGTCATGAATATATTTAGTAAATGCCATTTGATGCTGACCTCCCTCAAAATACCTTATTTTGAGAGGCAATGTGGCAGAGTAAAAATAATATGAAATGTAGAATTCTAAGGCCTTGATTTGAATCTTGATTCTGTCACAAACTATATGATGGTGAATGATTTACTTCATAATTTGAGGCTTAGTTTTCTCATAAAGGGGGGCTATTAATACTTATATGAACTAATCTTGCACAGTTCTTGTGAATCAAATGAGAAAATGGATTTAAATTTTGCTAACCCTAAGGCACGATATAAATGTGAATTGTTATTAGTGGGTCCCAGAAGTACTAAGAATTAGAGCCTATTAAATGAGATCTTTAATCATCAAAAAGGGGTCTTCTTTACTATGCACACAAGAAAAAGCCAAGGTATAATGCCTTTTGTCAAAACTATGCTATAAAGTTGTATACCTAGTTTGTCAGTACAACTATCTTGGATAGACATTGTTCATGGAAAGTGAGCTGGAATTTGGAACTATGCCCAAAGGGCTTTGGAAACTGTGCATACCCTTTGATGGAGTAATACCACTGCTAGGTCCACAGAGATTAAAAAAAAAGGATCTATTTGTATAAAAACATACATAGGTGCTCTTTTTGTGGTAGCAAAGAATTTGACATAGAGGGAATGTTTTATCAATTGGAGACTAGATGAACAAGTGGTGGTGGTACATGAGTGTAATGGAATACTATTGTACTATAAGAAAAGAGAAGGATGATTTCAGAGAAACCTGATAAAACTTCCATGAACTGATGCAAAGTGAAATGAGCAGAACCAGGAGAACATCATACACAGTAACAACAATATTGTATGATGAACAATTGTTAATGACAGCTTTTCTTAGTAATACAGTGATCTAAGACAATCACCAAGGACTCATGATGAAAAAGTGCCATCCGCCTCCAGAGGAAGAGCTGTGGTGTTTGAATACATTTCACTTTCCTTTATTTTTGCTCAAATTCTCTTCCACAAAATGACTAATTTGGAAAAATGTTTTACATTATTACACATGTAAAATCTATATCAGATTGTATGCCATCTTAGGGAGAAGAAAGAGAAGGAAGAATTTGATTCAAAATTTAAAAAAAATTTAAAAATATTTTTATATGTAATTGAGGAAACAATATATTATTAAAAAAGAAAGAAAATGAGATGGGCCCAAAATTTAGAAAGAGAAAGGTGAGCTAAATTGCTTATCAGAAATTGTCCAGTATTTTAAATTACCTCAAACTTCTCCCTAAAACAAAAGCCTGCATTTTTTGCACTAATCTTTTTTTTCTGGTAATAGCATACTACTACTAGTACTACTACTACTAGTACTACTAGTTAATGGATAAACACAAGAAATTGAAGGGCATCTGAAAGATGCCATAGTGGCTATCAGTGGCAATACCTACGACTAATAAAACATTGGACAAATGAGGCAAAATGGAGACCATCAAAGAAACATGAGCAGAAAGGAAGATAGAATGGTCATTTGGTAAGAACAAGGTATAACCAATGGATAGCTTATTCTCCATGCAATGTCAAATGATCTTGAGGAAGGCTCTCTTTGTGATGCATAGATTCCTGCAGAGGAGACAGACTGGAGAGTCAGAGGATGAAATGCGGATGGGGTTGTGAGAAACATGGAGAGGAGAGTATACCCACTTTAATGTGATTACAGATCTAATCAAAGTCTTAAGATGAGTTTTACTTAGGGAATTCAGAAATGAATACAATTCAAATATAAATGGGGAACATTTTCCCCTTTCCAATTTACTTAAAGATTTAGGAGTGAGGACAAAGTTAAAAAAGAAAGCAAGAAAGATTATTTTCACATATTCTTTGGAGAATAAAGATAGCTAA
The DNA here is from genome assembly GCF_016433145.1 of Gracilinanus agilis. Lineage (NCBI taxonomy): Eukaryota > Metazoa > Chordata > Mammalia > Didelphimorphia > Didelphidae > Gracilinanus > Gracilinanus agilis. The sequence continues at coordinate 251,888,187 of NC_058135.1, forward strand.
AACAGATGAGTAGCTATAACTTAGGCAAATCAGTTATAATTGGCAGAGAAGACTGGTTGAAAATATTGAGTCAATAGATTTTGGTTTCTTTTCCCAAGTTCCTCATATCATAACTTCTTCTAATTTAAGATATTTAAACAAGTGAAAAATATAACTTTGATTTTGGACAAGTCATTTAAACTAGGTAGACCTCAGTTTCATTCTTTATAAAATGAGAAAGTCAGGTCTGTTGACCTCTAAAATCCCTTCCAGTTTTAAAATATATAATCCTAACATGAAATTATAATAGATGTTTTTTGAAGACCAAAAGGACAAAAAAACCCCAACCATTTATTAGTCCCTCTACTTCTACCTAGAAGGGTGTATCTTCTTTATACTTTTTTTTTTCAAAGAAATATTTTACTGGTGACTTAACCAAAAGGAACAAAATTGTACTAATTTCCAGAATTCCCTGTTGAAGTGTCTGCTTGGACTTCATTCACATTTAAGAATTTGATTAAAGATCTCATGTTCTTTTCTTCCCCCTGGTGAGTCTCAGGAGTCAGGGAAAACCTGCTTACTACACAATGATATTCATTGCATAATGGGTCATTGCATTTTTTTTTGCAAAGACAGAGGCTGTACGAGCTGAAAAGGAAGGAGAAAACAGTATCTAAATGTGAAGCGTCAGTGGAAACAGGAGACAAAGAATGATAAAAGAAACGGAAGTGGGACAGCTATTTTTGCTTTATATCTCTAATCAATTATGAGTTCTAAACTCTATAAAATGTTCCCAGGAGAGAATTTACTAAGGGGATATTGGGAAGATGTTTTTAACATTGCCAAAAGGTTAAAAAAATAGAAATCCAAAGAGTTATACCTTGCTTCATTCTCCCCAGGTCTGGTCCTAGGAGGTGTATAATATTCATGGAGATATAAATAATTGAAGAGTTATAAATAGGTAAGAAAAATCCCACAGAGTCTTTATCATAATGTCCCATATACAGTAGTACCACACTTGTCTAGAGGTCACAAATCTAGCAGCTTTGTTGTAGCTGAGCATAAGGAAAAAAGCAAAAAGGGTATGCAAATGGTCAAAATAGCTATCATGAAGCTCATGCATGAAAGGTCATGTACTTTTATCATTGGAGAACCCTTCACGATGCCACTCAAAATCAATTTACTCCACATTTTACATGCAATTATGATAGACATGATTATGTGGGTTCTCAGCCCATTGCAGGCTAGAAACTAGAATTTAGCAATCTTTGTAGAGTGGAGAAAGGCAGAGGTAGCCATGATATTAGCAAGGAGTGATAAGTAGCAGCTTGTCAGTGAGGGAGATCTTGACACTTGAATAGTTTTGATCAGGAGTGGGATAAGACTGAGTGGCTACTGTACTTCCAGCATGGGTAATTTAAGGAAACCAGGAAAGGAAGGAAGGAAGGAAGGAAGCAAGGAAGCAAGGAAGGAAGGAAGGAAGGAAGGAAGGAAGGAAGGAAGGAAGGAAGGAAGGAAGGAAGGAAGGAAAAAAGGAAGGAGAAGAGAAAAAAGGAAGAAAAAAGGAAGAAGAGAAAGAAGGAAAGAAAGAAAGAAAAAAGTCATGTATGATTTTAAGGTATGCACTGGAAAGCAACTTGTTGGAGAAGTCTTTAAGGTGGCATTTGGTTATAATAAAATAAAATGTCTTTGTATAGTTGAGAAACAATAAGTACAGCTGGGTCTTGTATTTTCTTCACCTTTCAATCAACTGTGCAACTCTCAAAATGTATCTATTGTACCATTCTGTTTGCCAAAGCCTGCTGTTTTGTACTCAACCCTTCCTCAAGGATGCCTTTTATATGGGGACAACTAGAGAGGAGATGGAAAAACCCTAATAGGAGCCATAAATGGCACAGTAGTCTGGGGCCACTTGGGGTCGAGGTAAGCAACTCTACCTAACTCAATTGCCCCTGAAAAAGCCATCCCTGTTATAGAACAGTCGCACATGAGATTAAGACTCACGTGCTATTGCTGGCTTTCCACTAATACACCACTTCACTGTAGTTTCCCCATCAATAAAATGGGGATAATAATACCTTTTTATTATCTTATATATAATGTGGTGGTTGTGAGGGTCAGGTGAAAATTCATGCTTCATCTATTCACCCATAGATTGTGATTTCCTTGAGTGGCATGGTGCCTGGCCAGTAATGAACACATAGAAGGCATTTCATAAATTCTAATTGACACGATAGTGCTTTGTACCATCTCATGAGCTCTGTAACATATAAAGTCTTGACTCAGAAGAGCTTTCTTAATACATTATTTTGCCATTATAGATATTCCCTCCACGGATACAGAACCTAAACAACAATAACTCGCATTTATATATTGCTTTAAGATTTTCAAAACTCTTCTCACTAACAATCTTGGGAGTCATGCAGTACATATAGGGTTGATTCCATTTTGCATAGGAGCAAAGGAGACTCATGACTTCCCTGTGCTTGTGTGCCCGTGGCAGGATTTAAATTGAGGTTTTTGACTTGAATTTAGCCCTCTCCTCCATATTTTGCTGCACTTTCTCATTAAGTGTGATTCTCATCTATGTTTTCCCACAAATATTTTTTCAAAGCAAAGTTAGTAAATATTCAGAATATTCTCCTTAGAAAGGAAGTTGGCAGAGCCAGTTGAACTTTGGCACAGTGTGTAATGCTGGGTGAGAAGGGAGAAACATGATTGGACCCATGAGACACAGAATGGGCCGGAAGGGGAGTATGCCATACATTTAAAGATAAACTCTTTATTCAAAATGCTAAATAGCTACCATTTATCTGCCATTTTATGGTTTTCTTTTTTCTCTCTCTCTTTTCCTCTCTCCCTTCCTCCCTCCCTCCCTCCCTCCCTCCCTTCCTTCCTTCCTTCCTTCCTTCCTTCCTTCCTTCCTTCCTTCCTTCCTTCCTTCCTCCCTCCCTTCCTTCTTTCCTTTTTAAAAAATCCTTTAGTCTTATGATTGATACTAAGTTTTACTTCCAAGGCAAAAGATCAATAAGGGCTAACAAATGGGATTTAATGATTTGCCCAGGATCACACAGCTATGTTAAGGTTCCTAAAGAATTTTATACCTATTACATCATTTAATCCTCTAGCAACCCAGTGAGGTAAGTGCTATTATTATCCCCATTTTATAGATGAGGATATTGAGACTGAGAGAAGGGAAGCAATTTACTCAGCTTACGATGCTAGTGAATGTCTGAGTCTGGCTTTGAATTCAGGTCTTCCTGATTCTAAGTCTAATGCACTTTGACATCTGTCTGCCTGCATCTTAGTGTTTAAAGGTTTAAGCTTCAATCACATGGATAATTTAGAGTATACCACTGGCTATCTAATTCAGCCATTTCCTAAATACAGATTTTTTCCCCCTATGGTATTCTGAGATGTACTCATTCAGCCTCTGCTCATAGATTTCCAGTGAGAAGAGAATCTACTACAGCTTGAAGATTTTGCTGCTTTGGGGGCTGCTCTAATTGTGAGGAATTTAAATCTTACATCAAGCTGGAATCTACCTCTTCGCAACTTTTACCCATTCTTCCTTATTCTGATCTTTGGGGCCCAGCAGAACCAAGCTAATCCCTCTTCTCCATGGCAACTTTCCAAATACTTGGAGACAACTATCTCAGTCAAGCCCTACTGCTATGAACCCCAGTTTTTAAACCAATAACCAAGCAGCATAGCCTCTAATTCTTTTCCTCTTCCTGGTTCCCTTTATCTAGATAAATCCCCAATTGTCAGAACCTTTCCTAAAATTCACACGTGTGGAAATTTCTGAGAGTGTTAAATGAGGAAGGCATTTGTGATGCCCTACAAAAAGAGATTGAACCTCTAGCGGGACAAAAGGAACAGAATAAATATGGTAGGAATCCATTGATGTGGGGGGAAAAAAAGAGGCAGCTTAGTGGCTGTTTTTCTCCTCCTGTCAATTTCCTGGTTTTGTAACATCAACATTAGTGATTTATTTTGAAAAGGCTGTCTTGGCTTCTGAGAGTTTCATAGCCATTTGTGAGGATTCAAGGCTAAGCTTTCCCACTGTTGTTTTCATGATTGAGGCACCTTTGTTTCCCATTAAACTTCCGGTCATGTTAGAGAACAGGCAAGACAATGAAAGAATGTTGAGCAAACCTTCCAAGAACCCCGAGGGAAAGCTCGCTCTACTATTCCTTGGGAGTCATTTTTCAACTCCTGCCAAACCTTTTCCTTGACAAGCCCCTCCTCTCTGTTCCCCCTGGCCATAGCTTCTTGTGAGAGTTCTGTGATAGTCTGAGACCACCTTCCTGGTATTTTTGGCCATAAGATCCACAAACTGACTGCCACACCATCTTTGCTCCTGGAGTGACCCTGTCTTCCTGCCTAAGCCCCTGCCCTGCTCTTTTTTTTTTTTCTGTGATACTCACGTCTGGAAATCTCTCATGCTGGAAGCCTCCTGCCTCTTGCTGGACTCCACCGTGATCCCACCCTTTCCTTACCTAAGATCCAAAATGGATAAACGATCTGATGCATCTAAGAAAGAACTGACTTTCTTTACCCCGTGCCCTCCTCTAAACCTGAGAGGCCCTGGCTGTGTCACTGAGCAGCCACTCCGGCATCATCATACCAAACCAGGAGGAATAACATGATGGGTGACTGGGTGGTGTAGAGTCAGAAAGCTCGTAGCCTTAGACTTCATCTCCCATCATCCCTTTCCCTTTTCCCCCCACATTTGGGTCTTTACATATTGTTTATAAGTTCTCTCTCTTTTCCTAGTGCGTGGCTGGGAAAGCTGGCTTTTTAATGTTAGTTATTATTAATAAATCTTCTTAGATGTAATACTTAGAATATTGGATATTAATTTTGAAGCTCACAGTGGAGTCAGGAGGACCTGAGTTCCAGTGGTTAGCAGTTTGTCCCTAAAAGAATGGGATACCCAGAGAAGTGATAGGTTCTCCTCCTTAAAGGTCTTTAAGCAGAAGCTGAACTGCTTGTGTATGGACCAGTTGGCTACCCAGTTCCCTTCCAGCTGTTCAATTCTGATCGAACTCCATCAACTATAGATAAACCTAAGAGCCTGGCTGGGGTCCGAGTCCTCCTTCGCCCTCCTCCATGGTATCATGCGGTTATTTTAACACGGGCTTTGGAAAGCCACTTTGAACTACTGGTGCCAAGTTTGGGGTCGTTTGCCCAGCGTGCTCTACTTCTTAGCTATAGCTCTGATTCCTTCGGCAAAATAAACTCAAAGATGGGAGAAAGCTTCTTAGCAACAGGCCATAGACCTCCCTGGAAGAAAAAACAGCCCCCCACCACCCTCACCGGTCCAGCAGAGCAGAAGGTCCTGGAGGCTGTGCAGGTGGCAAAGGCGACCTCCGCAGAGGCGTAACGAGGGCGGGTGACTTGGAGTTTGTCCCAAGTTTCTGAGTGTAGAGGGCCCTCCCATCTCTTTATCAGCCTAGAAATGACCGAATGTAGCTATGAACGGGCAAGAAAAATAAAGGAAACTAGAAGGCTACTGGAGGTGGATGGGTTCTCCCTCTCTCTTCCTTTTCTCCCTGTGAAAGCCCTGCCACCCTCAATGGTAGCCACACGAGTGGTGGCATCTTGGTCTCGCCCCTCTTTTGACTCCCGTGGGAAAACGTCCTTCTTCCTCTTGACCTCTTCTCCCCGGCCGAAGGCCTGCTCCCAGGTACAAACATCCTAATTATAACTACGCTGCCGCCCCTGGAACCGTTTAGTATGTATCGGTGCGATTTCAGCACGGGGCGGAGCAGACCTCGCCGTGGAAATTGTCCTCTAACCATGTGTTTGTGTACTGGAAAGCCAAGCCCAATCAAGAGCTATGTTCTTTCTGCTTGACTAAGGTGCTGTGGCTTTGGGGGCACAGACAGCCATATGGCTCCCTATTGTGTACATATTTCCACCGTCTCCGGAAACCTTCCTCGTTCACCCGAATGCCCATTGTGCAGTGCGCTCCCCCCCATGGCTTTCCATTTCACTTTTTCAAGTGGATTCCATTGTGGAATGTGCACATTCAGTGGAGAGCGAGTCGAAGAAGCATTTGGCTTTGATCCCTCGGACTGAGGGGAACCTGAGGCTGGAGTCTGGGTCCAGCTGACTCAGCCTCCCATCTGCTGGAGGAGGGTAACTGGAGAGCTTTTTGCAACCTTTGTATGGAAGCAGCCTGGACCCCAAATGAGAGTGCACAGCGAGGCTCTGTTCTTGCCCAGCATTGTTTGGAAATCCCAGAGGCATTAAAAAAAACCAAACCAAACACAGGCAGTATGGAGATATTTTCCCTGGTGGTCACGATCCATGCTCTGTGACCTCTTTCATGAGCCCCCCCCAATCATGGTTAGCATGTTGGAATTTCACTGGCTGCTGGGGTTACCAGATAGAAGAGAAGGGGAAAAAGAGGCGAAAGAACACGGGAGAACGACAGAGCTACAGTTCCGAGGCCACTAATTGGCTTTTTTATTTTTTATTTGGGACAAAGCACTTTCCCTCTCTGGACCTCTGCTTCCTCCTGGATAAAAGAAGAAAGTTGGCCTACGTGATGTCTTGGGTTCTCTCCCAGCTTGAACGCTATTGGTCTGCAGCTCAACGGTAACCCCCAAATAGAGAGGAGAAATTTGGGAAAATAGTAATAATAATTTGTGCTTGTAGAGTGTCTTATAATTTACAAAGCTCATTCGTTTGCATTAGGACATAGGATCGTGGATTTAGAACTGGAAGGGACCTCAGAAGCTATTTAGTTCAATAGCCCGGTCCCCCATTTTATAGTTGAGGCATGGAGGAGAGAAGAGACTGGCAAAAGGTGGCCCTGAAGATAAGAGGTATGACAAAGAGCTCCGCACAGGCCCTCTGCCTTTGGAGCCAGTTGTCTCTCCACTGTGTCACATTTGTCTCTCAGGGCATTTTTGATAAGGCAGCTTTACTGTTTGGCCCTGCACCTTTAACCCTGAGTTTGGGTCAGCCGCAGTCTATTATGACAGCCATCTGCAACTCGGTGACAAGGATGCTAACTCACAGGACTTCTCTAGGACCAGGGTTTCCCCCTGCCCACCCCCCAGCACCAGTTTCAAAGAGAGAGACAGACAGAAACAGATACAGAAGGCGAATAATTAGAAAAGGGGTGGCTAGCTAGAGAGCTAGATGAGCAAATGGACAGAAACAGACCTGGCGATGAGAAGTAAAGATAAAGCAAAGATGAAACAGAGTAGGCACTCATTAAGGACCAGGGAGAGAGCTAAGCACTATATATACACAAATAGGAGGAAGCAAATTCTTTTCCCTGCCCTCAAAGAGCTGAAATTCTAAAGGGGTGGTAGGCATAAAATTGCATAAAAGTGAACTGGAAGTTGGGAGCAGGAGAAGAGGTGGCCTAGTGGAGAGGTTGTCCAGAAGTGGCATTGGGTGTGATTCCAAATAAGAGAAGGCAAAGTCTCATTTATCAGAGAAAGGACTGTGGCCAGGAACTAAGGATGATGGCTGGAGTGAAGGTAACAGGCTACGGAAATGGCCAGGAAGTGATATATGAACAAATAAAAAATACTTTGACTTTATCCATGCTTTGTATTTACTTGCATATGCCTTGTGAGCCCTCCTCGATCACTGCCTTGCTATGGTGGAGAGCCTTGCTTAGCCCAATGAAACTATGAGTTATACTATGCTGGGGTACCCATGACTGACAGATCCTATTGGAGAGCTCTGACAAAATGGAGAAGGAAATGGTGAATCAGCCTAGTTTCTTTGCCAAGAAATCCCTATGGGCAAAATGATAAAAGATACGACCGTGAAGATGAGCCCCTTGGGTTGCAAGGCATCCAATGTGTTCCCAGAGAAGAGCAGAGGACAAATACAAGTAGCTCCAGGAAGAACAAAACAGCTGAGCCAAAGCCAAAAGGAAGCTCAGCTGTGGACAGGTCTGGCGATGAAATGAAAGTCTACTGAAATAAAGATCAATATTTCATAGGAACCTGGAACCTAAGATCTATGAACCAAGGTAAGCTGGAAGTGGTCTAACAGGAGATGGAAAGATTAAACCTCAATATCTTGGGTGTCTGTAAATAGGATGGACAAACTTAGTTCAGTGATCATTCCATATACTACCATGGGCAAGAATCCCTTAGAAGAAATGGAGTAGCCCTCATAGTCAATGAAAGGGTGAAAAACCAGTACTGGGTATAATCTCAAAAATTACCAAATGGTATGTGTTTGGATCCAAGGCATACCATTCAGCATCACAATAATGCAAGTCTGTGCTTCAACCACTGCTGCCAAAGAGGCCAAAACTGATCATTTCTATGAAGACTTATAACATCTTCTAGAAGTAACAATAAGAAACTGCCATGTTCATCTGTGGGAATTGGAATGCTAAAGTAGGAAATGAGAAGATAATTAAAATAACAGGCAAGTTGGCCTTAAGGCACAAAATGAAGCAGGGCAGAGATAAATGGGGTTTTGTTGAGATAACTCAATGGTCATAGCAAACACTCTTTTTCAATAACCCTAAAGATGACTACACATGGACATCAACAGATAGTCAATTTTGAAATAAAATTGATTGTATATTTTGAAGCCAAAGATGGAGAAGCTCTATATAGTCAGCTAGAATAAGATCTAGAGTTGAGGGGGCAGCTAGGTAGCTCAGTGGATTGAGAGCCAGGTCTAGAGACGGGAGGTCCTAGGTTCAAATCTGACCTCAGACACTTCATAGCTGTGTGACCCTGGGCAAGTCACTTAATCTCCATTGCCTAGCCCTAACCACTCTTCTGCCTTGGAGCCAATGCAGAGCATTGACAAGATGGAAGGTAAGGGTTTAAGAAAAAAAAAAAAAGAAAAGAAAGAAAAAATCTAGAGTTGAATGTGGTTCAGATCATGAGCTTCTTGTTGAAAAATTCTTACAAATTGAAGAAAGCAGAGACAAATCATTAGATAGGTATTGACCTAAGTATCATCCCTTCTGTATATGAAATGGAAGTGATGAATAGATTTAAGGAATTAGATCTGTTAAAGAACTATGGACAGAAATTCACAATGTTGTAAGGAGGTAGCTATAAAAAACATCTCAAAGAAAAAGAGCAAGAAGTCCATCTTTATAAATAGCAGAAGAAAGAAGGAAAATTAAAGGGAAAAGAGAAAGGAAAAAACGACAGTGAATTGAATGCAGAATTCCAGAGAAAGGCAAGGAGAGATAAAAAGATGTTCATAAATGAGCAATTAAAAGTAGAAGAAAACACTAGAATAGGAAAGATGAGAGATCTCTTCAATAAAATTAGTGTTGTCAAGGGCCAAAAAAAAAATGGGCATAAGAAAAAACAAAAATGGTAGGAACTTAACAGAAATTGAAGAGATTAAGAAGAGGTGGCAAGAATATGCAGAAGAGAGTACAAGAAAGATCCTAACATCACCAGTAACCATGATGGTGTGGTTCCTAATCTAGAGTCAGATATCCTAGAGAATGAAGTCAAGTGGGCCTGAGGAAGTACTGCTCACCGTAAGGTTGGTGGAGGTGATGGAATTCCAGCTGAGCTATGTAAAATCCTCAAAGATGATGCTGTTAAAGTGTTGCACTCAGCATGCAGGCAATTTTGGAAAATTCAACAGTGGCCACCGGATTGGAAAAGGCCAGTTTAGTTCCCAATTCTAAAGAAGAACAAAGCCAAAGAATGTTCAAATTGCCAGACAAATGAGCTCATTTCATACACCAGCAAGGTACGTTTAAGATTCTGCAAGCTAGTTTTCAGCAATATGGGAACCAAGAATTACCAGAGCAGACTAGTTTTCAGGGAGCAGAGCACCTAGAAAGCAAATTGTCAACATTCACTGGATTATGGAATAAGCAATGGAGTTTCAGATAAAAAAAATCTACTTCTCCTTCATTGACTACATTAAAGACTTTGTGTGTATCACAATAAAATATGGCAAGTCTTCAAAGCGATGAGAGTACCAGATCATCTTACCTCTCTTCCAAGGAACCTGAATGTGGGCCAAGAAGCAGCAGTTGGGGATGGTGGGGTGGTGGTGGTAGTTAGATGGCTCAGTGAATAGAAAATCAGACTTAAAAGGAAGGAGATCCTGGGTTCAAATTTGGCATCAGATACTTCCTAGCTATGTGACCCTGGGCAGTCATTTAACCCCCATTGCCTGGCCCTTACTGCTCTTCTTCCTTGGAACCATGACACAACCTTTCTTTTATACTTCTCTTATCTTGTTTGTCAATTTTCAGAGCTAATTCTCCAAGTTTTCAGTCATTTCAAAGTGGTGTTATTTGGGGATAGAAGTGGTCCCTGCTCTCCTGGATTGTGTTCTAGCCTTTACTCAGGAAGAGCCCCAGATCCCTCGCAGGTACAAGTCCTAGAGCTCTTCTTGATTCTGGAACTGTGACCAGAACCTGGTGACCACTCACAAGATCTCCCCTCTGTCCTGGAACTATGATCCAGATAAACCTATGGGCAAAGAGAGTTGCCAGCCAGGATCTTTTGCACCCAGTGCCAACAAAGGTCCCCTGCGACCTCTTTCTGACCAGATTGTCCCCCTTTCTTGCCATCCTAGAGCTGCTGCTGCCATGCCATCTACCTCCAAGCCCTGCCACTAGGGCTCCTGCCATGCTCTGGGTCCGCACCAACCCCAATGTGACAGACCTCTCTTGTCCATCTCCTGGGTTGTCATAGGCAGGAAAAGCATCTCCCTCTGACCTTTTGTTGCCTCTGCTGTACCTTTAATTTAGGGCATTCTTTTAAAGTTGTTGGTAAATAATCAATTGAATAAAACTTTTAAAAAGTTGTTGAGAGGGGGATTTGGGGAGAATTGAGCTGGGTCCTGGGTCTGTTCTCCACTCTCTTGACTCTGCCCCATCTCTTTCCTGCTGTCCTAATTCCCATCTCCTACCTCTCCCCATCATAGGGATCCTTCTTCTGCTTCCTTTGCTGGATGCTCATCCACGTCATGTCCTCTAACCATGAGTGTCCTACAGAACTTTTTGAGCAGAGTCCTTGGACTGTCAATTTGGCTCTACTATTGACGTGTGTTGGCGGTTATTTTGTTTCCTCATGATTTGATTTACAGTTTGATGTCTCAATCTTTATATCTCTTGTTCTTTGGCCTCTGCCCTCTCCCTTCTTTGTAAATTCACACAATTCTCCCCACATTTCTCTAAATTCATTCTATTCATTATTCCTTATAGAGTAGTATTAATTCATTAAATGAAAATGGTATTTTCCATACCTGGTAAATAGTCATTCCCCCATGTTGAGCTATGTATTTTGGTTTCAGCATTTTTCTTATCACAAATAATGCCGTTTTGAACATTTTTGAAAAATATAATATTTCTTTTATTAAATTGCTGTTCATTTTCTGATTGGGGTATAGTCCCAGACTTACTCTTTAAATTCAAATTTTAGATAGAGTGTTTGTAGCCACATGGTACTTACATAATTTGAATCCCACTGGAATTAAAAATAAGATTTTTTTTATAAACCCTTAACTTCTGTGTATTGGCTCTTGGTGGAAGAGTGGTAAGGGTGGGCAATGGGGGTCAAGTGACTTGCCCAGGGTCACACAGCTGGGAAGTGTCTGAGGCCGGATTTGAACCTAGGACCTCCCGTCTCTCAATCCACTGAGCTACCCAGCTACCCCTAAGATTTTTTTTTAAACCACAGTGGCAGAGATAATGTTTCTCTTACTGAATTGGACATAGGTGATCATTTATTTTTGGCTAATTTTTCTATATCGAGAGACATATATATTTGCAGCAATCATGCCAGTTTTAATGAACATATTTGAAGAATCAGACTGCTTGAGCTAGAGTGAAAGAGCTGGGAACAAACCTTAAAACAGAACACAGAAAATCAGAACTCAAGGGAGCACAGAATAAAGGTGAAAGAAAGTCAGAGCTGAAAGAGATCATAGAATAAAGAATGGCACAGATGAAGGGAACATTAGAGATTTTCTCATTTAACAGAAGGAAAAACCCGACTTGCCCAAAGTCATACTTGAGCTTTGAGTGCCTCTATTTTTTAACTTTCCACTGCCCTTTCACCATCCACAAAAAAGGAAGAAAGGTAGGAAGGAAAGAAAAAAAAAAGGAGGGAGGGAGGGAAGAAAGGAAGGAAGGAAGAGAGAGAATATGGAGTATACTATTAGGACAAATATTTTCTGGAAAGTAAAACTGAACAAAATCCATGAAGCCAGGTACATTTTGAATTTTAAAATCTTATAAGAGAACACTTTCTTTTTCCTGGTCTTTGAATTCTCTTTTAAGAACATTTTAAGGGTTCTATTTTGATTAGGCCAAATCTTGCCTCTATATTTTCTACAGCTATCACAAGGGCCCTTTTCTCAGTGGCATAATGGGGAATGATTCACCATAAACATCTACTTTCATAGAATTGCATCCCAATCACTTAGAAATGACAGGACTATCATAGAGAATACTTCTTGTCAAAGCCATCCCAAGAATACAGTGAATCAAGATGATTGACCTGGGTTACACATTATGAAAAGTGAAACTATGACTCAGAATGGCAGTCATTCAAGAGAAGAAAATATACTCCATCACTGGGTCTTAAAAAAGACCTAAGGAATACAGGTATGATCATTTCTTATACCTGGCCACAAGAACTAAGATAAAATAGGAAGCTGATTCCTATCTCCTCCCTTTGGGCTGACATATTTTCCCTCTGTATAGCTCTTCTGATCTTATTAATACTTGAGATTACATGAAGCCACTGGGATTCCTTCCTTCCTTTGTTCCTTTGGTCCTTCCCTTCCCACATTCCTTTCTTTGTTTGTTCATTCATTTCTTCCTTCCTTCTTTCCTTCCTTCCTTCCTTCCTTCCTTCCTTCCTTCCTTCCTTCCTTCCTTCCTTCCTTCCTCCCTTCCTTCC
>NC_058135.1:251901401-252040701 GCF_016433145.1 Gracilinanus agilis
TATATTCCCTTCCTTCCTTCCTTCCTTCCTTCCTTCCTTCCTTCCTTCCTTCCTTCCTTCCTTCCTTCCTTCCTTCCTTTCTTCCTTCCTTCCTTCCTTCCTTCCTTCCTTCCTTCTTTTCTTCCTTCCTTCTTACCTTCATGGTCTAGACCTCTAGTGAAGAAACTTGCTCAATTAATGTTACTGTTATACAAGCTTTATGTTATAGAGTTTCTTTGGGGGTACTGAGAGGCTAAGTACCTCATTTAGCTTTAAGTAGCCAAGATAGGTTGGAGGCAGTACTTCAACCTAGGTTTTCCATCCTCTGGGCTCCTCTAACCACTGTCTTGTGCTTATACATGAGCCTTCCCACTTGAGGTTCATCAAAACCTAATTGTATCTAAACCCATGGGAGAGAGAGATAAAAAATGACATATAATGTGATTTGCCCTGGCTCAGCCTCCCCACTCAGGCACAACTTTGTCTTTTGTTGATCTTTCTAAATGATCATAATTAGAAGAAACTTGAAAATAACAAATAAAATCAACTTGAAGACATTTCATTTTAGTCTAAGAGGCAAAGGAGAAAGGAACAAAGTTTCATATGAAAGTCAGTAGATACCTGAGCCTCAGTCTTCCAGGATATACAGATGTAAAGGGGAAAGAGATGGTAGTACTTGAAATGAATATAATAATAATAATAATAATAATAATAATAATATAGCCAAAGAAACCTGGACATACAAATTCAGTCTTCTAGGGAGTATAGCCCTCTGGTTCTGTTTCTCACTTGTTAATGACCCCTCTCTGTTTTATCTTCACCACATTTTTAAAAGTAACCTTTTCTATATGTCTTCCTTTAATACAACTTATTTCAATATGTACTAATTGAATACTCGTGTATTATATATTGGCCTCATGCTGCACATTGGGGATACAAAGACAAATACAAAAAATAATTCCTGCCCTCTAGGAGCTTTTTCTAAGATGTACTCCATAATTGGAGGAAACAAATGTACACAAATAAATAAATGCCACATATATGTAATCAAAGTAAATACAAAAGAATTTTGACGAGGAGGGAAATATTTAAGGAGATCAAGAAATGCCAATATGGGAAATGCCTCTCAAACTGGGCCTCGAATGGAATCAAAGTTCTAAGAGGTGGAAGTGAATGTTCCAAGCTCAGCAAAGGTAGGAAGACAGGAGAGGGAGGGTTGCATTATAGGGATCAGAGACAACTGTAGCTCAAGTGGATATAGCACTGGCCCTGGAATCAGGAATTGAATTCACATCCAGACTCAGATATTCATTAGTGGTGTGATCTTGGGCAAGTCACTTATCCTTTCTTTGCCTGACAAAAGGATCTACTGGAGAATGAAATGGCAAACCATTCCAGATTGCCAAGAAAATCCTGTGGGCAATATGATCCATGGGGTTGTGAAAAGTCAGAACAACTGAATGCCTGAAGAACAAATTATAGGGGACAACAGCAGGAATTCCAATTTGTTTGGACTATAGAATGGAAGGAGAATAATGAGAAATGAGCCAGAGAAAATTGGTTGGAGATAGATTATAAAGGGCTTTGAATTCTTTGCACTTGTTTTCTGCTTTTCCCCAAATAGAGCTCCTTAATATTATTTAGACTCTTGTGAAATCCCATCCTAAGGTAACCTCTTCTCCTAAAGTCTATCCCTCTCCATTCAAGGTTGCATAAAGCCTCAAATTAACTCATTTTTATTCCTGTGAGTTCTCTCCTGGTTATGAAAATTTCTATTTCCCCATAATTTACTTCTCCCCCTGGATCTACTGCTCGTCTTATATTGCCAATATATTGAATTCTCTGACCCTCTCCCAAATGGGTACCATATTTGCATTACATTTAATGAAATTAGGACTTAGTTTTCAGTAATCCATGGCAAATTACCTATTTTTCTGCAAAGCAGTACATGAAAAATGTACATTCTACTCTAATGCCTTTACGATCTTATTATTATATACACTGTTCTCCTGGTTCTGCTCATTTCATGCTTCATAAATTCATACAAGTCCTAGGTTTCTCTGAAGCCATCCCTCTTATCATTTCTTATAGCACAATAGTATTCCATTACATGCTTGTAGCATAATTTGTTTCACCATTCCCCAATTTATAGCCATCCCATCATTTAATTTTCACTTCTTTGTCATCACAAGAAAGATCTGCTGTAAGTATATTTGCACGTGGTGCTTATTCCTTTTACCTTAAACTCTTAAGAGTATAGATTGGGTCAAGATGGTATTAATGGCAGTAATATTTCTGGCCCAAAAGGTGTGCACAATTTAGTAACTTTTGGGAAATAGTTCTAAATTGCTCGAAATTGCTTCCGAATTCCAAATTCTAGAACTGCTGAACCAATTCACAACTCCACTAACAATGCATTAATGTGGGTCTTTTCCCACACAAAAATGGTTTCCTGCAGAAGGTAGAGTTGGAGTTGTGCTTTAGAAGAGCCTAGAGATTTCATATGGTAGAAACGAGTAAGGAGTACATGCCAGGCTTGGGGGACCTGGACACGGGGGTAGGAGAAACAGTGCCATGTAGAAGAAACATCAAGAAAACTTGTCTCACTGGATTGTACAGAGAGTGAAGGATGCAAAATGAGGCAGGAAAGATAGTTTGGAGATATGTTGTAAATGATTTAAATACTATTTAGATTGTAAGCTCCTTGAGGGTACAGATTATCTTTTGCTTGTGGAAAGTGCCCAGTCCATACTAGGTACTTAAAATATTTATTGAATTTGTTACAGCTTTTTTTTTGTGGTGGCAAAAATTTAGAAACTGAGGGAAATGTCCATCAGTTAGAGAATGACTGAACAAGTTGTGGTATATGATTGTGAAGAAATATTATTGACTATAAAATGATTTGAAAGGCATGAGAAAGTGAGTGATGTAAATGCATTTGTGCTTTAGGAAAATGACTGATAGTTGTGTGGAGGATAGAATGGACTATGTAGGGATTGGAATCAGGGATTATTTAGGAGACTATTGCAATAGTCTCAGAAGTACCAAGAAGAACCTGAACCAGGGCTGATGGCATGTAGATGGAGGCAGAAGATGGTGACAAATAGGTCCTTAGTAACTGCTGAATTGAATGGGAGCGAGTACCTTTTCACCAGATTTAGCACAATTGGGTCACTTGCTTACAACATCTGATTACAACAACAGATTCTAGATGAGGAACTCAGTGCCTGGGCCACTGAGCCCAAGACTCCCTATCCTTTGAAAGAATTCCTTTTGATCTGGACTTCTCTATGGGTCCCTGGATGAAATTTTAACTAGGTCTTGTCAGCGAAAGTTCTTTATCTAAAAGACTCCCCCACCCAACCTGCCTTACTCTCCCATTCTCATTTATACTTAAGCCTTAAACCATTAGGGTGATAAGGAAAAAAAAAACTCAAAAAAAATTCTCTTTTCATGAGTGTGGCTTGGGGAATGCCATTGCATAGATGTTTATTTCCTTGATTACTGAGTCCTGATCAAAAATTCCCTCTATTACATACCCGACATGTGTTCATAGAGTTTTTGCTTGAAGACCCAACAGGTATTCATAGAATTTTTGCTTGAAGAGAGTGAACCCACACTTCTTGGCACAGAACATTCATTCCTCTATGTAACAGGATAGCTATTTACCCACATATTAACTCTCTCACCCCAGTAAAATATAAACTCCTTTGGGACAATAGATGCTATGTTGTTGTCTTCATATCCTCAGAGACCAAGAGTCCCTGTCATATGGTAGATGTTTAATGAATGTGTATTCAATAAATAAATATTGGTTCTAATTATAAGGAAGATGCATTTGCATCAAACCTAAATTTGCATCTTTGCAACTTCCACACATCACCCTTAGTTCCATCCTGTAAGGCCAGGCCAATAACTTTTCAAATATTGGAAGACAGCCATGGTGTTCCCCTTTCTCTCACCAGAGTTTTCTTCTCCAGCCTAGAAGTAACTCTACTTTCTTCAGACTATCTTCCCATAGCATGGAGTTGATGCCCTTTACCATTCTGATCCTCCTATCTTGGGCTCAATTCAACTTATTCATAAATTTCCTAAAATATGTTGCCTAAGGCTGAAGACAGTATTCTATTATTCTTGATTTACCATCGGACATCCTGAATTCATATCCTGGCTCTGCCACGTATTACCTGTAATCTTGAGAAAATGACTTAACCTTTTTGGGCCTCAGTTTCCTCACTTGATGGTGAAGTGGTACACCAGAAGGTGCTTTTCAACTTTGGACCTAAGATCTTAAGAAATGTAGTCAGAACAAGGCAAAGGACAAACAGAATGTAATCTATTTCCTCTTTCCTGAATACTATGTAGCCGCACAGATCTTTAGTGTTTTTAGCTACTTTGACACAGCATGAACTCATATTGAGCTTGCAGACAACTATAACTCCAAATCTATTCCCCTACCAGAGGAATTGATTTCCATCCATACCTTCCCCATTTTATACAAGTGAAGCTGATCCATTTAGCTCAGAAGTAAAACTTTGCTTTGACTCAAAGGGGTTAGGAATCAGGATAAGGAAAGAGGTGTTGGGAATGACTATGCTATTTCTAATGAGAGTTAAAATAATCTAAATTAATGAGCATCAAGTTGGTAATTGGCTGGAGATTCTTCTCCCCCTCACAGACCCTGGTCAGACCCGGCCCTGGTCTAGACCAATGGAAAGGAAGGGGTGGTGGTGATCTTCTTTACAGCTGTGTTGTTGTTATCTCTCAGCTCTGTTTAGTAGTGGGTGAATGAACTTCCAATGGCAATAAGGCATGGATGCTGGATCTGCAGATCTATAGGTCTACCCACCCTTCACCACCCTCTACCCTCCAGAAATCCCTTCTGAAGACTGAGAGCAGGAGTAGCCGAGTCCCTGGGCTTTTATAGAGGTGGTCCCAAATGTCTTTTTCCCTTGACTCATGCCATCTGGGTAAATTCCAAGTTCTGTAACCAACAATCTGTCACTCAAGCTGTTCTCCATCTTTTCCCAGAAGTTATCTATAATACCTCCTGTTCTCTCTCAATCCACTGAGCCACCTAGCTTCCCACTTTACTGATTTTTTACTAATTTTTACTATTTTATTACTAATAATTAATACTAATAATTACTGATGAAAATTTTCTATAAAGATTAAAATTAATATACAATAAGTAAATATTATATTTTAAAAGTTTATTAATAATAACTAAAGTAAAAAAAAAAGCTAACGAACCCAGATCCAGTCATGAGGAAAAGAGCGAGAGGGAGGAGTTACAGAACTTATTAACAAACAATGTAAGCGCACATGTAAATGAAAGGAAAAGGATGCTGGGAAATACAGAAAGGAATTCTGGGAAATGTAGTTCAAAGGTACAAAATTCCTAATTAATACATATCTAAATAACAGCAAAGGGCCAAGCTCAATTCCTTGCAGCATGCATTGGACTCTCATGGGGACCTGCTAACCCTGGTTTAAGCCAGGTTCAAATCTAAGTAATTGAACTATAATCTAACTAACATCTTTGCATGTTTTCCATGAGAACTGCATGAAAGTCTTTGCCAAATGCTTTGCTAAAATTTAGGTTAATTCATTTATTAAAACTATTGAGCACATACTATCTTCTAGGCACTGTTAAGTTCTGGGGATACAAAAAGAAGCAAAAGAGTCTCTGCCCTTAAGGAACTCATCCTCTACTAGACTCTACCTTCTATAGCATTCCTCTGATCTAAGAGTCTAGGAATCTTGTCCCTAAAAATCTTGTGGTGTTAGTTTGCCATGACTTCATTTGCTGAAGAATTCTTTCTTCAACATACCTGATAAGTGGATTCTAGTCTCCACTGAACCACCAGTGAAATAGTATTTACTTTTTCTTGGGCATTACCGTGGTCTAGAATGCTGCTCTTGCTTCCATGTTATACTGTTGACTCATTGAGTTTATAGTTCACTAAAATGCCCTGGATGATTGTTAACAATGAAGAAAAATCTCAATAAGTACCAGACTCTATTCTTGGTCTCCTGCTTATTAACATCAAAGTACTATGAAGCAATCAATTAATATTTGTTAAATACCTACTCTGGGTCAGGCACTGTTCTTGGTGTTAATGGTCCAAAGACAAGAGGGAAACAGTCTCTGCCTTTGAGGAGCTCTGATTCTAACCCTAACCCTAATTCTATACTAATTTATTCCTTTTTTCTCTACTTACACTTTCCTGCTATTTGTAACATTTAGTTCTGTTTCCTAGAAATGTTTGAATAGGTGTTTCCTTTTATTTATGATCAAAGAGCATAGTTTTGAGGTCCTTGAAGAGTGATTGGTTACAAGCAATTTGAATAATACTGGGAGTAACCATTGCTGAGAAATAATCATTTTTGAGTTGGCTGTTTCCAACAATGAAGGGAGTTTTTTCCCTTTGACAATGATACAGTCTCCCTTAGCCTAGTATTTTGACTTGACTTATGCCTTCCTATTTAATATACTAATTTGATTTACCCCTGTTTTGCTGGGGAGGAGTTTTTGTAAGGAGGGTACAAATAATCATTTTTACCAAAAAAAAAATGGCATAGACTTTGTTTTTTGAGTTCATTGGAACTAAGTATTTGAGAACACTCTATGTTCTCTCTCTGTCTCATTTTTTTCAATGGGTTTAAATTTCATATCTACTCATATGATTTCTTAGTCTATAAATTTAGCTTAAAGGCATTTGTTGAGCTTCAGTCAGGCACTGACAACTGTTTTAGACATGACCATCTTGTCTCATCAGCATCTCAAATTCAGTATGTCCAAAACAGACTGACATTTTCCCCCTCCCAAACTTACTTTTTACCATTACCTTCTTATTTTTGTTGAAGACAACCTAATCTTTCCATTCACCTTGTTTCTCAACCTTGGAGTCCTTGATTCTTCCCTTTCCATTATCTCCAGTAGCTAAGCGCTGTTGATTCCACCTCCATAACATTGCTCATATATGTCCAATTCTCTCCACTCACACTTTTTCTAACATTTTAGTTATGGCTCCCATATTTGAATTTCTAGAAACACCTTTTATTTGGTCTCCTTTCATATAACTGCTGAAATTTTCTTCCTAAGATTGGTTCCTCTCTATTCAAAAACCTTCACTGACTCCCCATTTCCTCTAGGCAAAAATATAAATTTCACGATCCAGACCTGGGTTCATCCTACCTTTCCAGTCTTATTTACTACTTCTCTTTGCCAGCTCTCCAAACAAAGTAATCTCTTCCTGAACGTGATGCTGAGGCTCTAGCCTCTGTGTGTTTCTCCATGCTTTCAATATACTCCATCCTTACCTCTGCCTCTCAAAATCTTTGTCTTCTTTCAAAGCTTATCTTGGGTTCAGCCTTCTCCATTCAGCCTTCTGGAATCTCTTCAGTTGCTAGGGATTTCTTTTTCCTAAGTTATCTTGTATTTACTTAACTTTGTATGTTAGAGAGCTCAGTGTTGATTTTGTCTTTGGTTCTCAAGTTACTGAAGGACATGTCATGTCTTTGGTGCATTGTAAATGTTGGTGGTATTGACAGTACTTGATAAATCTATTAATCAGTCGATGCCTATGGGAAAAAAATCCGCATAGTATTTTGGAAGTTTCTGCTTTAACTAAAATTCTAATCACTTGGCTCTAACTATTCAATACCAGGAGACCTTGCTAGCATAATGTGATAGAATGGAAAAGGTGCTAGATTTGGAACCCGAAGACCTGGGTTCAAATCCCGACTCGGTCACTTACTACTGGTGTGATCTTGGGCAAGTGATTTGATTTCTCTTGGCCTCACTTTCTTTATCTGTAAAATAAGGGAGGAGGAAAGTTGGACCAAATGACCTCTTGTATCCTTTCCAGCTCTAATTGTAAGAGTCTATCATCTGACTCTAATTTCTTTCAATGTCCCCATTTATCCACACCCCCTCAAGATATTTCTCCCCTTTCTTTTCTTCTCTGAGCCCTAGAAATGGACCACAATGACTTCTTGAGAAGCCTGAATGGCAAAGGCAGCTTTGAAGGGGAGGTGGTTAAAGAGAAAATATGTCATTTGTACTTTTCCATTTAGACTCTTCTCCTTGTCTATGCCAGCCTTCAGTCAGGCACGCTCTTCCACGGAAGCTTTTGTGTTATCTGGAGCGACACATCGTGCAGTCTGACTCAAGGTCTGTCGAGGCGGAAGCTTCTATGAACAAATGCTTAGTCGACCCCTGCTCTTGCTCTCTTCTCCCTCCCCTGCAAACTTTCCCCCATTGTTTTGGCAGAAAATGTTTCCAGCTGGTACACTTATAAGCCTCCTGGTACAGGTGGAAAAATTGTCCTTGATGGTAAAACAGACACAAGTTGGCTGGATGCAATGCTAATTAGAGCAGACCTCATTCAATGTGGGTAGTTGGGGGTGTGTGGGGGGAAGAACAGGACATAACAACCCTCAATGAGCAGCTTTGAGGTAAAAGCTATTTGAATGATTTTTCTGAATGACGCAAGGTTGAGCTCAGGGGAGTCAGATCAAATCCAGCAGAAGAGACTAAGATGTAGAGAAAGAATGAATGTCCAGCTGGGATTTCAGCTATTCACAAGCCTGCAATAAAAACTTTGATAAAATATGGCCTTTTCGGAAGTACAAGTTCTCCAGGGAAGGCAAAGCAATTTAAATGGAGAAATGAATAACAGAATCCACTCCTGCAATTAAAAGGTGATGGCCATTGTTGGAGCCCAGTAATAGAATTCTCACCATCTCAGGCTTTATTATTTACGGCACATAGGAACCCAGAGACCCTGGTGTCTTGCACTTGCCATAGAGCGTATCAATGCAGTAGCTTAATTGCTTCTAAAATTCTTGATCAAGTAGGTGTCAACACAGGAATAGAGGAATGTCTCCTAAACCTTAGGTTCTGTGGATGGGAGGGATCATAGCTTTTGTGAATTAAACACTATGAATGACAGACCTTTAGGCATCAGCCAGAAGTTGACTTGATTAGTCAGTTGCTGCACAGACAACGTTTCTAAGAATTCAACAATTCTGATCTTTCTCTTGCCATCAGCGGTCAGAGCTTTGTCTGGGAAAGAAAACAGGGAGTCTGACTATGGCTCTTGGAATGAGTTTGAAGTGTACGAGTTAAAACCGTGGTGTGTGGCTCCCTTTCTTTTGTTCCCTCTCCTCTCTTCCTCACCTTCCTCACCTTCTTTTCTTATCTTTTCCCCTTCCCTCCTTTTTTTTAAATTTCCCTTATCCTTTCCATTTCCCTCTCCTTTCTTCCCTCCCATACAAACTCTCAAGGTAACAAATGTATGGCTAGTATAGGACAGCCTTTATTTCATGAGCTCAACTGAAAGAGACAGTATCCATCACATCCTCCTTACAAAAAAAAAAAAAAGTTAATTGACTTTCCCAGGGTGGCAGAGGTAGAAAATGAGAAAACTAGGAATCAGAATCAGGTCTTATGACTCCAATTTCAGAAGAAATGTCTATTGTACTTTCCACTGCACCATACTGCCACTCTTATTTTACCCAACAGAAATGCAGAAAAACAGGATTCACAGAAGTCCAAAAACATACGCAGGCAATATATCTAAGAGTCATAGTAGTTTATCTCAGGAGGAACTGATTTTGCTGTTGTCATTGGACCAGCAAATGTCCTTGGTGATGAATACCTTCCTTTTCTATAGGGTTCTACATAGTAAGTCTCATATTTATAGTGCCCTTCCATCGCCAAGGTTAAGACTCCTCCCAAAAGGCAAAAATACTTTGTTGTTTCTTGTGACGCACTTGCCTTCCCAATGGAACTCCTTAAAAACATTTCTGTTATAATGGGACTGACAAGTCCAGATCCTCTCCATTCTCATGTAATTGCTTTGCTCCCTAGCTATAGGGGTCAGATAGGCATTCCTCTTCTTTTCTTGTATTTCAAAAATGTCAAATCTCAAAAGTCTCCAACTTGTGGCCACGTTCAAGGAAAGCCCAAGCTTTCTTCCTCCTCTAGCTAGAGATCTAGATTGTGGCATCCACTTTTCTAGGAAATCAAAAATGATCCTTTTCTACTTAGGAGGCTGGGGTTCAGGAACATTGTTCCCAAATTTCATCCCAAACCAAGTAGGCAAATATATGTCTACTTTTGCCTCAAGGGCATTGTTAATAGTTACTGAAGGGAAGGAAGCTGTTCTTGCATGATTCCCCAGGTGCTAATCAACCAAATAATTTAGGGATGGGCTCTGCTGGATAGAGTACTGGGCCTAGAGTCAGGAAGACTCATCTTCATGAATTCAAATCTGACCTCTGATATTCACTAGCTGTGTGACTCTGGGCAAGTCACTTAACTCCATTTGCCCAGTTCCTCATTTGTAAAATGAGAAGCAAACAGCAAACCATGTAATATCTTTGCCAAGAAAATCCCAGATGGGCTCATGAAGAGTTATACAAGATTAAACAACAACAGCAATCCCAAGATATTTGAAATGGAGTCTGGAATTATCCTCCATCCTTTTAGCAAGGTACCAGTGGACAGGCTTACACTCTTTCTGGGGAAGTATCCCAAAGTCTCATCAAGTTAATTGGAAAACTTCTCTAATCAATTCCCCTTCCATTTTTGTCTCATTTCCAGTAGTAAAGGGTTTTTGGAAAGTGATCGTTAAATAATTGGACTTTTATGTTATATTTAACTTACACAGAGGAAGTCACAAAGCTTAAATTGAGATACTCAGTGATGAGAGAGGATAGGGAATGGGAGTAAGCAAAGAAGACATTTAAGCCAAGGATGCCACCAGGGCTCAGTTGCATGGGGTTGTGTACATATGCGTGTGCATGTGTATGTGTGTGTTTGTGTGCTTGAGTGCATGTGCATAGTGTCTAGACCATAGAAGGGGTGGGAGAAAAGCTGGTGTCCACATGAAGAAGAAGGAAGAGGGAAGAGTGGTGGTTCTTCACAGAGGCTATTCTCAAACTTAGCACACACAGTTCATCAAATTCTCCTTTGATCCTCCTCGCAGAGATATTAGGACCCCAGATCTACTAAAATAAGATATTTCATTTATTTATTTATTTTTATTGATTAATTAAGAAAATTTTTCCATGGTTCCATGATTTATGTTCTTTTCCTACCCTCCTCCCACCCCTCTCCCATAGCCAACACACAATTTCACTGGGTTTTACATGTGTCATTGATCAAGACCTATAAAATAAGATATTTTATCTGTTCTTAGCAGCTGTGGTCTTTTATAGAGCTGATGGACCAATTTTCACTTCACTTATTACTGGTGGATATGCTAAACAAGGGCTAATAATGAAAAGCCACTTTTCTCTAAATAAGGGAAGAATGTCTTCTAATAGATTAATAGAAATCGGTGATAGGGATGATTATGACAGAGTATGGATACAAAGGGACCTGCAGAGGGCTATAGAGCAGTCAAGAAAGTAAGTAGGTTGGAAAGAAAGGAAATATAAAGGAAGGCTCACTGCTTGACTATTTCTACACACCATCAAGCCCAATCTCATCATTTTACAGTCGTGGACACTGAAGACCTTGAGAAAGAAGTAACTTGCTCGACATGACCCAGGTAGTACATGATTTGAACCCATGTCCTCTGATACCCACTGTAGCAGTTTCCACTATACTATGCTGTCTCATAAAGATAAGCTTTAGCCCCTGCCTTCATGGGGGTCTAGTAGGTAGATAAGGCACCAAGAAGGATGGATATGATATAGAATATAACATGGTAGATATATTAGAAAATTAGAGAAAAAATTATGTCTGGAACACTGACTGATGATCAAATCAACTTAGTTATTGTTCCTGTATGGGGTGTGCCAATCTGCTTTCCTAAGGTTCTATTCACTATGGCTGTAACTCTCTGGACCAAAATCCTTTTCTCTGATTACCATTCCTTTTTGTGTGTGTTTTTCTCCCCTATTAGAATGTTCAGTGCCTGACTGGGAACTATCTTTATTATTGTATTTGTATCTCTAACCCTTAGCATATTTCTTGGGACACAGGAGACACTTAAAGAGCACTTTTTCATTCATTCATTCATTCATTCATTCAAATTCAACAGATGAAGTGAGGGCATTCTTGACATAGGGTTGTGGGGGGTTCTGGGATGCTACGAAGAAATTTGAACTTGTCCCAGAAGGCAAAAAGGAACCATTACAGATTCCTTAGTAACAATACAAATGATTTAGACTGGTTCTGAGCCATTCCCCAGGAAAATGTGAGCTCCTTAATAGGAGGACCACTTTGTTTTTGTCTTTATTTTCCTAGAGCCTAGCACGGTACCTGGTACATATGAATTGCTTAAAGGAAAGTAATAAATGTTGGAGAGGATGTGGCAAAATTGGGACATTAATGGTGGTGGAGTTTGAATTGATCCAACCATTCTGGATGGCAATTTGGAACTATCCCCAAAGAGCACTAAAAGACTTTCTACCCTTTGATCCAGCCATACCACTGCTGGGTTTGTACCCCAAAGAGATCATAAGGAAAAAAACTTGTACAAAAATATGTATAGCCATACTCTTTGTGGTGGCAAAAAATTGGAAAATGAGGGGATATCCTTTGATTGGAGAATGGCTGAACACATTGTGGTATCTGTTAGTGATGGAATACTACTATGCTCAAAGGAATAATGAACTGGAGGAATTCCATGTGAACTGGAAAGACCTCCAGGAAGTGATTCAGAGTGAAAGGAGCAGAACCAGGAGAACATTGTACACAGAGACTGATACACTGTGGTACAATTGAATGTAATGGACTTCTCTACTAGCAGCAATGAAATGATCCAGGACAATTCTGAGGGGCTTATGAGAAAGAACACTATCCATATCCAGAGAAAGAACTGTGGGAGTAGAAACACAGAAGAAAAACAATTGCTTGATCACATGGGTCAATGGGGATATGATTGGGGATGTAGACTCTAAATGTTCACCTAATGCAAATATTAATAATATGGAAATAGGTCTTGATCAGTGACATGTAAAACCCAATGGAATTGCTCATTGGCTTCGGAGGGGAGTGGAAGGATGGGAAGAGAAGAACATGAATCATGTAACCATGGAAAAATATTCCTAATTAATTAATTAAATAAAATTTCAAATTAAAAAACATGAATTGCTTAACAAATAGATGTTAAAATGAATACAATTTAATCTCCAATTCTAAGAAGCCTAGGGTAACTGGTCATACCTAGAATTTCTTCTTTACTCTTCAGTATTGGACAAGGGGAAAGTCCTGTTTTTGGAGTCAAAAGACTTGAGTTCAAATTCTTGCTCTGTATCTTACCTATGTGACTGCGGCAATCAATAGAGAAGTATTTATTGAAGTGCCTCCTATGTGCCAGATACCATGCAGATCCAAAAGCAAAAGAGACCATCTGTGGCTCACAGGAACCCTATGATTCTGTTTTTAAACTTGGGTTGGAATAGATGCATTCTAGAGGCTCTTCAGTGAATGGTTCCCATCCTATGCTAAATAACCCCCACGGTCACGGGATAATTGAAGAAGATCTCTTCAGTGCCAGCCACTCTCACAAATGGATGCAGTTGATGTCACAGGCATATAGGGTGAGGAAGCAGATGGTTCGCCATCGATTCATCCCAGCTCTTAAAAAATGACCAAAAGCCTAACGATGATGCTCATTGGCGCTTTATCCATTTACAAATGTGAGATGACAGAAGCTGTTGTTCACATTGTCTGTTTATAAAGTTGGATCTAGCTTGCATTGCCCAGTAAGAATTCTTGTGCCTTCTTAGCAGTCTGGGATTGGCTACATTCAGTAGTTTCATGGGCATTTGTTGGGATGGTGATATTTTAAAGTGTGATTGTGTGCGTGCTTTAAACCTTGCCTTTTTAAAGGCAGACTTCCTGGGGGTAGTATGCAAAGAACCTCATTTGAATAATTTATGTTTCCTTCTCATAAGTAGGGTCCCTACTGTTCTGTTTTCTAGGAATTATATTTTTGGCTCCCAACTTTCAGTATGAAAGATCATGCCAGGGTTTGGGTTATTTTTCCCCATTGCCTTGCAGAGAGTTTTCTGAATTATTACCCCAGCAGAAGTACCATTTTTTTTTCTACCAAGAGAAAAGAATACTTTCCTCTAGGCCACTTGTAGAAACTGACTGTTCCACGTGTTTGCTTGTTAACGCTATGACTCAGATGCTTGAGTGAAGAACAATACTGCCTATTTCAAGACCATGAGCTTTCTGATTGGACCATGGGTACACAGATCTCCCTGATCAATGTTCTAGCTGGGGAGGAGGTGAAGGATGGAGGTCCCTCTGTTTTCAGTCTCCCTCAATCCCTCAGTGGCCTCCATGTGGCTGTCAGAAATGGTTGTAAAATTTCAGGCATTCATTTTCTGCGCCAGGGTTCCTTAGAACTGGGCTTTTGAGGCTTAGCTGGGTCATGTTAGGGCCAGCTAACATTCCATGCCTCCTTCCCCAAGCTGGCACAGAGCCATGAATGCCAATATTTTGCTCACTCCTTTAATGACCTCTAATGGGGTTCCACACTGGTTTGATATCTTATAGGGTTGGTATCCCACCAGCCTCCAGTAATGGTGTTGCTGGTATATCCATCATTTAGCTATTAAAGTGGTTGACTATCTAGTCCAACTCTCTTGTTTATCAGTAAGAAAGCTAAGACCCAAGGATGTAGGATTGGAACCTGGGTCCTTTGACTATAGAACCAGTAGTCATTCCACTGAATCATGCTGCTTTCTCCATGAACCTCACTTAGTCAACATGTATTTATCCATCACCTACTAAAAACCAGGCATTCTGGCAAGTCCTGAGGATATAAAGAAATGAAAGAGTGGGATAGATCCTGACCTGGAGGAGTTTATATTCTGTCAAGGCACTGGTTCTCCAATCACAGACTGTTAAAAATAAAATGGCCAAGGAAGAGACAGTGGAGAAACAAAGATCGACATGACATGGGGGTTAGGGGAAAGGCTACTACTCTCAAGAGCTTATAATTGAATGGGGTGAAGAACAAATCTACATATAACTATGAAACAAGGAATAATGACTTAAGGGGAAAGGAAAGAAAATAATAATATGCTTAGCTTCTATAGAAGATTTAAAGACATCTCATTTTGTCCTCCCAACAACAATGCAGCATCCAGAATATTACCCTGTTGGTCTCATGCATCTGTCCTCTGCAATACCTACATTTTCTTACTAAGCTTATCTTTTCCTTATAACAGTGCCCAAGTGCTGTTATTAGCCCCATTTTACAGATGAGGAAACTAAGACAAGTTGTGATCAGCCCAGGGTTATATAGGTAGTAATATCTGAGACTGAATTTGAACTTCTAGCCTCAGTTTCCTCATCTGTAAAATGTGAATAATGTAAGGCACCTACCTCCCAGTGTTGTTGGGAGGACCAAATAAGATAATATTTGTAAAGCTCTTTTTGAGCTTTCAGGTGACATATATAAATGCTAGCTATCATTATTAAGGAAGAGATGGGATCATTGAATGCATAGATTGGTGCACCATGAAAAAAGAACTTTCTCTTCGCCTTGTAGTCTTTGAGAATGACCTCAACAACTAAGAGGTTAAGCGATTTGTTCAGTTACAGTCAGTGTCAGTCAAAACTTGGACTGAAATCTTTATGACTCGAGTCTAGCTCTCCTCTGAACCTTCTTATTGTCACAGAAATGAAGTGTCCGTGGCACATCTGGGTCAGTGCTGTCTTAGCGTGCTCATGCCTTTCCCAATCAAATCAGAACCATAAAACTACTCAAAAACTTCGCCGTGCATTAGTGTGATCTGGCTTTGGGGATTTTGTTTCTGGTGGGAAACCATTCCTGCCTCAGAAGGTTCCATATCAGAGCGGAGCTGCCCTCCAGGTTCTGGGAGCCAATGGAATGGGTTCGAATCCTAAGGAAAAAATAAAAAAAAAATTATCACCAATGTTTCTGCAGCTTTTCCAGGGTAGTCAATAATACAAAGCTAAGATGTGAGACTGCTCACCCTGTGTTTAGAAACTCTTGTGCCATCTTTGGGCATAAAATTGGAAAGATGTGGGGTAGATAACAGTACGGTGAAGTCAATTCAAAACTAGAATGATCCTAAAGAGGAGAGCTCAAATGAAGGTCTCAGGGAATCTGTCTTTGGTCTTGTTTGACCAATGTTTATCTAGGATGAGAATGAAGGCATAGAGGACCTAGGGGCAGCTAGGTAACTCAGTTAATACAGTTCAAAAAAGTGTGACCCTGGGCAAGTCACTTAATTCCATTTGCCTCAATCTCTTCATCTATAAAATGATCAGCTCTTGAATTTTTGCCAAGAAAACTCCAAATTGAAGTCATGAAGAATTAGACTAAGAAAACAACTGAACAACAATAATATAGATGCACTAGATGACTTTCAAATGTGCAGATGACCAAAATGGGACAACAAAGTGCATAATGGGAAGACTACAACCAGAGTTCACCAGGCTTGGAAAATGGACTTCATTTTAAAATTTGCATAGATATAAATATATTTATAATATTGCATTTAAAAAAATCAACATTACAGGTGTGTTATGGGAGAGGAAAGTTTAGAAAATTGTTCATGTGACTATAAACTCAACATAAGCCAATGAGGTAATGGCAGCCAAGAAAGATATTAATGAGAACTTCGGGAATCAGTTCTTATACTGGAGTCCCTTACTTTATTGTTGTTGGTTGTTTTTTAAAAAAATATTTTGACAACTATTTCAATATAACTGGTCTCCTTTATAATGTTATGCATTTTATTTTATTTAACAATGTCATTCTGAGAAATGATCTATAGGATTCCCTAGATTGACACGGGGGTCTACACCATAAAAGATTAAGCACTCCTGCCAGAAGAATGCAAAGAAAGACAATTTCCAGAACATGGGAATTGATGATCTCACTAGACCCTGCCCTCATCATTCCACACATGGAGTATTGTAGTCTGTTTTTAGTGCCACTCCTTTGGGAAGACATTAGAAAGGTAGAGCACTTCCATATAGGGTGACCAGAGTACAGAAGGACCTTGAGATCATGATGTATGAGGATGGAGAGAAGGAAATGGGAGTTTTTGAATTTGAAGCAGATAAGATTTGACTAGAAATATTCTGTCTTCAAATGTTTGAAGGGCTGTCATGGTGGTGATGGAACAGGTTTGTGCTTTTTGGTCCCAGAGGGCAGAACAAAAAGGGACACATTTAGATGATGTCAGGAAACACACACACACACACACACACACACACACACACACACACACACACACACACACACCTTCCTAACCATCAGAACTGACCCAAACTAATAATGGGTGTCTTTTGGAGGAGCTCCCCATCAAGCAAAAGCTGTGTGGCCACTTGCTGAAGATGTAGAGGGATTTCCTTCCTAGGCAGGGATTGAATGAGATGGCCTTTGCAGTATCCTTCATTTTTGAGATTCTGTGATTATATGGGCTCCTGAAATAATTTTTTCATAAGTCAAATCAGTAATTCAAGTTGCCTCCTTTTACAAGACTTTTTTTTAGGATCCCAATTTGTATAGTGTGAGTAATACTAATTAGGATGCTGTTTGGAGACCTGCTTGGATGGGTTGTGACTTTGAATGTCCTTTAAGTAGTGTGCAGTTTCCCCTTGAAGTAGTTATTCTCTAGAGAGAGGGAAGAAATTATTTGGACCCAATATGGTGACTCAAAAAGGTCACCTTGATTTTCTGACTTTGACCTAGAAGTCTACTGCCTGGAATTTTTGTATTTAGAATTAGAGCTTCAATTTTTGTCCTGCTATTTTCATGGGTAAGTATTATGGGTAGAATCATCCCTAGTGGGGCAGCAGAGTGATATGGGGCCAATGTTTTCCTCTAAGTGGCATCTTCCCTTTCACAGAAACATCAGAATACAATAGAAACTGATGTAGAAGGAAAAAAAACAGAACGAGGAGAGCAATCTACACCAGGGGAAAAGAAAAATGATAATAGTGATGACAGACAGCTCATCTTATATTAAACTCTAGTGGCTCCTATTGATACCAGGATCAAATAGAAAATGCTCTGTCTGGCCTTCAAAGTCCTTTGTAACCTAGCTGTCTCTGCCTTTCTTGTCTTATTACACCTTGCTCCCTGACATACTCTTCCATCTGTTGACACTGGCCTCCTGGCTATTCCTCAAACAAGATTTTCCTTCTCTTTGTTCTGGATGTTTTCTCTGGATGTCCTCAATACCTGGAATGTTCTCCCTCCTCTTCTTTGTTTTCTGGTTTCCCTGACTCTCTTTAAGTCCCGATTAGAATCCCATTTATTACAAGAAGCCTTCTTCAGCTCTTCTTGATTTTAGTGCTTTCCCTCTGTTAATTATTTCCTACTTATCTTTTTTATAGCTTGCTTTGTGTATATCAATATATGTTTTACATGTGGTCTTCCCTATTAGATTGCAAACTTATTAAAGACAGAGATTGTCTTTTGTCTTTTTTTGTATCTCCAGCATTTAGCACAATGTCTCATACATAGTAGGTGCTTAATAAGTATTGATAATTAACTAATTGATTGAAACACAATTGCTAATTTTGATCACAGAGGAGTGGTGATGAAATACATTTTTCCTCCTACTAGGAAGGAACAAGGCTCTATAAGAAGCATGTTGTATATATTAGAGAATTTTCTCCCAGTTTTGCTTAAGTGTTTTTCTTTGCTTTAAGGGAAAGCTTTATAGAAGGGCATATTGGAAATTGACAATGAAAAATAATCATCTGTTTTTTAAGAAGATGAGGCTGGAGATAGTGCTATATGGACCAGAAAAAGGAACTGAGAGCATTTAACCTTCAAGAAAAGAAGACTTCCAGGAATGTGTTATTGATCATTTCAAGTATTTGAAGTTTTATCACATACTGATGCCTATCTATATAGTTCTTTAAGATCTGCAAAATGATTTCTTTACAACTTTGTGAGATAGGGTATGCAGAACTATTATCCCCATTTTATAGGTGAGGAAACAAACTCTGTAAGAGTCTCACACAAAAAAATATGCAACTGAGATGAGATTTGAGCTTGAGTCCAACACCCTTCCTATTATATACCAAACTGCCTCTCAATATGGACAATGGATTAGATTTATTCTACTTGGACCCAGGGGGGCAGAATGAGGACTAATGAGTCTCTATTGGTTGTAGATGGGCAGATTTTGGTTCTATGGAAAGGAAACTGCTCCTAACAATTACCACTCTCTGAAAGTATAATAGGTTGCCTTGTAAAGTAATGAATCTTTTCAAGTGGAAGTCTACAACAACTTATTGGGAAGACTTCAAAGAGATTTCTCTTCAACTTTGGGTAAGATGAGATGATCTCTGAAATCTCTTTTAATTATCCTTAAATATTTTGGGGAGAATTGAGGTCTACAACAATTCTAAGCAGTCCTAGATTAGCCTTGTAATATAATTTTATGTATGTAGTGATTGTTTTTGTTCATCCTTCATTTTCAGGGAGCAGCAATAACACCACAGGTGATACCTTGACTTGTGTGTGAATGGGATTTAAGTGAGACAGAATTGCACAAAATCCTTCTCTCTTCCAGAGTCATCAAAGTCTAGTGGCAAGACAAAAGTCAGGAAAATTAATGATGGCCTGGGATGCAGTGGATGGCCTTGGTGTCTTCTCTGTTAGACCTTCAGGTCTGTATTTATATACATACTCACATATAAATATATATACATATATATATATACATACATACACATAAATACATATAATGTCTTTTTTCATTTGAAAATTTCCAATTAATTAATTAATTAAGAATATTTTCCCATGGTTACATGATTCATGTTCTTTCCCTCCCTTCCTCCCACTCCCCTCCCATAGCCAATGAGCAATTCCACTGGATTTTATATGTGTAATTGATCAAGATCTATTTCCATATTATTAATATTTGCATTGGGGTGATTTCTTAGAGTCTACATCCCCAATCATATCTCCATCGAATCATGTGATCAAGCAGTTGTTTTTTCTCCTGTGTTTCTATTCCCACAGTTCTTTTTCTGAATATGTATAGCATTCTTTTTCATAAATTCCTCAGAATTGTCCTGGATCATTTCATTGCTGCTAGTAGAGAAGTCCATTATATTTGATTGTGCCACAGTGTATCCATCTCTGTGTATAAGGTTCTCCTGGTTCTGCTCCTTTCACTCTGCATCACTTCCTGGAGGTCTTTCCAGTTCACATAGAATTCCTCCAGTTCATTATTCCTTTGAGCACAATAGTATTCCATCACCAGCATATACCACAATTTGTTCAGCCATTTCCCAATCGATGGCAACTCCTCATTTTCCAATTTTTTGCCACCACCAAAGGCACGGCTATAAATATTTTTGTACAAGTCTTTTTTCCTTATTATCTTTTTGGGGGTACAAACCCAGCAGTGGTATGGCTGGGTCAAAGGGCAGGCAGTCTTTTAAAGCCTTTTGGGCATAGTTTGTCTTTTCAAACATTCAGATATAGGGTACACACACACACACACACTCTACTCCATGAGAAAGCAATAGCCCACCTCAGGCAAAATTGGGAAGTCACTTCATCTTTGGAAGCCTCAACTCCTACTTTTTTTTTTTTATAGGATTAAAAGTATTACAGAATGTAATGATCTAATAGGTATTGTATCATATAGTTCAATCCTTCCATGTCACAGATAAAATAACTGAAATTCAGAGGGAATGTACTCATGGTCAGAGAGTGAATTAGTAGTGATACATACCCAAGTCTGCTGCCTCTGACCCCAGGGATCTTTCCATAGAAAACACGACCTCTTTTTGGAACTCTTAGGCCCCTATTTAGTAGACTCCAGGGCCCTTGTACTAGCTACTTTGGGCTCTTCACTAAACCAGCCCTGTGCCTAGCTAGTATTTCATGCTCTGAAATTCTTCCCTCCCCATCAAGTGTATCTATCTTATTTCTCATTCCCTCAGGATCCTGCTTTCTGGTAGCTGAAAATTGGTGGGGACATTGTAAAGTAACCCATTCCACAAATCCAGGCCACTAATGTATCAAATGCTTTTCTTAAAAGATAGTTGATTCATGTACATATTCATAGAATTATCAGAATAGTTTTAATCAATCAGTAAACCATTCAATGAGCATTTATTAATTGCCTAGCATGAGCTATGTTATGGGGATACAAAGTCAAAATTGATCGTCTTTGATATCAAGGAACTTATGTTTTATTGGAGGACATAATATGAACAAATAGAAATATATAGAGAATAAATAAAAAATTAAAAAAGGTCCCTGACCAAATTCCTTGGCTATCTCTGACAAATATAGTATTATAATGCTATGAAATGCCTGTATGGCCTCTAAAGAATTTCAGGCACTATAGCTGGCTAGTTTTGGTTGGATTTACTTTTGCTACCCTTTAGATGACTAGTTTGCAGAATGTTAGGGTCAGGATATTTTGGAAAGGGTATCAGGTCTAACCTGTATACTTGAAAGAATCCAATCTATAACAGAAAGAATAAATGGGCATCTGGATTTTTGGTCAAGGACCTTCAGCAAGAGAAACCTCACTATAGTCTACGGCTTCCCAACCTACTAGCCATGAGGCCATTTTTTCCTCTTCTTTAATTACTCACAAACTCTTCAGTGACTCAGTGTCCATTAACTACATTCCCTGGATAGCTCCTGAGCTTCCTCCTGGCTTGATCTGTAGAGTATTGGTCTCTTTTTGAGTTGGTTTGAAGGCTTTGAACCTTACAGGATCTTAATGATGATCCTGGGACATTGAAGGGGAAGACAGAATGAGTGACAAGCCAATTTTATGCTAGGGAAAAAAAACTGGATGGATATTGATTTTCCAAATACCAAAAAAGACTTTGAAAGTTTGTGGTTGGTTTTGGTGCCAGTTTCATTTGTGGTAGTTCCCAAACAGGCTTTCTGACCACTACAGGGAATCTGATATCTGAAGGATCTCCACTGGTCATAAGAGTCTTATTGATTTCATTGTCATTTGACTGGATCAGAAAGTAAGGTATGGGGATGGGGCCATTTTGGAAATATTGCCTAAAAACCAAGTACCTTGAAAAAGTACTTAGTTATTTTTCTTGGCTCTATTTATTTCCAGCTGAACTTTTAAACTAAAATAAAAATATTCTCTTTCTGGTTTGATACCTCAAATAAGTATTGGTAGGTACTACCAAATATTTTGAGTGGCAGGGCTGATCCAATATAATGCAGTTCTAGGGAAGCCCTGGAAACCGCCTGCCCCCCAAGTGGCTGCTTCGGCAACACAGTGAGCACTGACTAACAGTGCCTGTGGGACAGCTCTATTATAGGGGTGTGTTACACACACATTATCCTGTCACATCATACGTGCAGCCTGCTGGGCTAAAATACCACTTTGGGAAGGAACAAATAATTTGCTGTTATTGGTGAGGGTCATGGCCAACCTTTTCCTGCCCTCTCTGGCATTTATTTTCAGTGCCTGTTTTAGTCATTAGATAAAAGCCCAGCATTAAACATTTAATAATTAAATATATTTTCTCAGGAAGCATTAATTTTAGCTTTCTGGATTTTTATTTCTCTTTTTTCCCCCTGGCCATTAGCTCTCTCGTCAGCCCTAAGCACCCCTGCTGCAGGTCACCACGGGAGAAAGGATGAAACGATTGCTTTCAAGAGCAGTAACTACAGATCTCCAGCTCTTAGTCAAACAGCATAATTTTGAGAGGGCAAGAGTGCTGAGTTTTCTTTACTGAGGGCTAGGGACTGTGGAGTGCTCTTCCATCAATGGAAGGCATCCCACAGGCCACCACTGGGCAAACTGCCAGTGGAGCTGTTGGAGAGGACTCAATGCACTTGTTTGGGAATTTTCTTTTTTCTTTTTTCCTCTCTTCTCTTCTTCTCTCCTCCTCTCTACTCTCCTCTCTGGTTCTCTCCTATCCCTCTCCATTTTTTACCCTTACTTGGATGTAATTGAATGCTTGAGAGATGTGGTAGATGGGAGGCCATAGAATCTCAAAGACTACTGAGAAAATGGGACAATGAACCTTTGCCCAGAGATGACTGACAAAACGACTGTAGCTAGCTTTTTTTGTAGCTGGACAAAGTGGCACAAAAGGCCTCTAGGGCAAGTTAGAATGAAGATTGTCTTAAATTCTAGGGGGACAGCAGGATTGGGGGCAGTTGTTGCTATAGGATCCGCTGTTATAGCTTCATTTTAACTAAATATTCTTGCGCATTTATTTATTTGTTTGTTTATTTGTTTATTTATTCTGATAGACTCAATTGTACCTTTGCTGATGAATTATTTCAAGTGCTATCAGCCTCCTCTAAATCCAATCATCTGGTCAAGGCCTGGTTCACCCTACCCCAGTTGTAATCCTTCATAGTGAATACAAGTGCCCTAATTTTGGAATTTTTCTGAGGCTATCAGTACTGGATTCTATTACTTTTTTCTTCCATTACTTTCTCATCCTAGCACTTAAAATGGCTGAAAGAATCAAGGTGAGGGGCATTGAAGATGCCACTGGAGTGCAGGTGAAGTTTATTTCTTCTGTTTCCAAGTTGCCCCCACTGCAGTTGTCTTTCTCTCTACTCTAAAAGCTCAATGCAGCCTCCTCATCCCTAGAGTCTTTCCTTTGATCCTTCCACAGCACTCCCAGCCAGAATTTCCCTGTTACACACCTGCTGGCTGATTTCCAAGGCAATTACTTAAGTAAAAAATACTTGTTAAGAATGTTAATAGCTTTTTAATGTTAATGGTTCACCCCAAAGGGTATTTGCATTTTAAAAAGTGATCTGGATAGTATAATGTTACCTTATAGCATCAGTAGTAGGGCTGCTTTAGGAGGGTCCTACTGAACAGTAGCAGTGGGATTCCCATCCTATTTGACTCCTACATGGACCATCTCTAATCTCCAATAATCTCTTCCTTAATTTTAAAATCACAACTTCTAACTGTGTTGAACAAGATGCTTTTCAAAGCTCTCTCATGTATATTATCTCACGGAATCCTTATAAGATCTGTAAGGATGGGATTTGTGAAAGGGGGATGGGACAAAAGGAGCAAGAGAAGGAGTGGCTGACAGTTGGTGACAGTTGGTGACAGTTGAGACGAGAGGGAATTCTGGGTAATTCTCTGGGAGAAGAGGGAGAAGGGAGGTCTGGGAAGACTGAGAGAGGAGGA
This sequence comes from Gracilinanus agilis, assembly GCF_016433145.1. Lineage (NCBI taxonomy): Eukaryota > Metazoa > Chordata > Mammalia > Didelphimorphia > Didelphidae > Gracilinanus > Gracilinanus agilis. The sequence goes on from NC_058135.1 coordinate 251,925,525, forward strand.
GGACATCCCAGCTGGAATCCAGTCCTGAGGGCTTCCTGAGGATCTTTCTTTGGACATTGAGTCTCATCTCATAGACTCTATCTTCCCTTTGACATAACATTGGTTATTGGCTCTTTATTATTCTTACACATCCCTGTGGCTGAGATGACAGGAGTAAGTATTCGACATATGAGAAAACTGAGACCCAGAAGGGCACACAGTGAGTCAGTGACAGATTTCGAGCCAGAGCTAAAGTTTTCTGACCTAAAAGTCTTGGGCTTTTCCATGGCCCACATAACAGCTCTCAGCCTGAACCCCAATATCAAACAGCATTGTACTGGGCGTTCCATAAGCCAAGGCGATCTGCCCAACTTCTCTAGTTAGCTGCCATCTAGAATTTATTACTAACCATGGACCCAGATTGGGATTTATATCTTCTCTCATGGCTATGGCACACTGGGTCTGACACAGTGGTTTAGCAAATTTAACCGTTGAGGATAAAGGAAGAGTCCTGTGGATGGGCTCTTTCTCTGCCTACTTTGGAAGTCTGGGAATAGGGTGCTTCACGCTAATCCTGGGACAAGGAATATGTCACCCAAACAGATTGGTTTTACCAATAACTGGTTGGTGGTTTCCTTAATTCACTAGTATTAGTATAATATTAAAATTTGGGTTTTGTTAAATTAGTTTTATAGATAAGAAAGAGAGAAGCTGTCTCAAGCTCAATTTGGAATCTGGAGAAGGGCTGGTGCAAAAGTATCAAACAGTTTCAGTATCATCCTTACACTCGATTGTACAGTACCTGAATAGGGAGCTGCAATCAATCGATCAATTGATCAATCAATCAATTCACTAATAAGTATTTATTAGATACTTGCTGTGTAGTAGGCATTGTGGTAAGTTCTGGGGATCCATTAGAGCAGGGATCGGCAACGTATGGCTCTTGAGCCATATCTGGCTCTTTTGAGGGCCAGATATGGCTCTTTCTGCAGGAGCCATAAAGTCAACCGTGGCACAGTAATTAACATTTTACGCATGACATTGTACATCACATGATCCTTTCAGTACCGCGACTATCTTCTAAGATAGAAGCTCCCTCATTGATATTGCTGTGTGAGACGAATCCTGGTCTTTAGTTCAGCTTGGTAGGTGTGCTGTGTGTTCCTCCTTCTGTCCTCCTTTTACTCTTTCCACACCTGTTACTGACATCTTGGGGTTCTGTATAGTGATTGATCACTTTTGTCTACATTCTCTACCCCTCTGCCTCTGATTTACACGGCTTTATCTCAGTGCATTCATGGGGTCTGCACTCCCTATTTGTGGGATTGTTATTGTTTTTAACTTTTCTACCTACTCTTCAAGGGGAACTATAGTCAAGATTACCATCTTTACATATGCTTCATTAGTGAGAAGCATTTCTCCTCAGTACTTGTTTCATTTGATACAGAATGATTGAGTAGGCAGCATTGATAAACACCTGTACCAGGAAATGTGTGTGATGTATCCTGGCCAGTTTTCCATGAAAAGGTACCCTCCTCCCCCACTACTAATGCCTGAACACAAGTCATGTTATTTTCTGTAATCTCCTGGTCTCCTACTTAATTTATGTGCCCAAATGGCTTAACCAGCAGGCCGGCAGCTTTTTCTTCTCCTGTTACCTGACTTGAGAGAGGAAGAGGAAAAAGTATTCTTCCCTGAATTTTTCTCTCTTTATTTCAGCAATTTTCTTAGTGTAAAGGAGTTTTATATGTATGTGCGCAGTTATATCAACACTATAGTGCCCCATTAAGTCTTGTTTTTTGATTAATAATCAAAATAATTTTGATTAATTATCAGCAAAACCATGCAGCACCAGAAGTCACATTAATGTACTTTATTCATCATTGGTTAACACATACTAACTTATTAAAATAGTTCAGAGACTTATTGTACTTTAAAAGTGTTGTTCTTACATAAAATGCACACATTTACTTGTATTTGGTGTTAAACATATTGTACGACTCTCATGAAATTACATTTTAAAAAATGTGGGGTTTATGGCTCTCAGGGCCAAAAGGGTTGCAGACCCTTTAGACTATGCACTCCTTGAGAACAAGGGCTGTCTTTTTGGCATTTCTTTGTATCTGCAGCCTGGCACATATTTAGCATTTAATAAATGCCTGTTGGTTAAGCTTGTTGCCTTGTCAAAATAAAACCACTGGCATTTTATGTAAGGGAACCTGTCCAACAAATATGCACAACATTTACAAAGGGGAGATTCCCCAGGAATTTTCAATAGCCCAGGTCTGGCACATGCTATCTCCTTTTTTCTATCTTCCCTTAATTCTTGGCTCATTCAAATAGCTTCTTTGCAATTTTGTAGATAAAGTTTTGGGTACCGGTGTTCCTAGGGCCCAGCTCACTACTCTCCCCGTGTCAATGGCAACCAACCTTTCGATGTTTTTTTGTTGGCTAATGAAGCCAGGATTGCTAATGAGGCTTGTGTGTGTTCTCATTCTAGCACTTAACATGGCCAGTGCCATTCAGTGATCAGTGCTTGTGGTGGACATTTGCCCCCTAGAATATATATTGGGTCGGCTGGCATTACCATTTCATTTACCGTGGAAATAAATCTGAGCCATGGGCCTTTTGGAGTGAGAGAACTTTATTATCTCAGCTGTCTTCCTTCTAATGTGTCTTCAGAGTGTCTTTTGGCTCCTACATTGATGAAGCAAGTGATAAAAACATTCTTTTTTCCATTTCCAGCCTGGAAATGACCACTTTGGCCTTATTCCCCCTGATGGCGAGATTTTGCTCTTCCTACTGACTGACAACGTGAGGAATTGCCCATTTGGAAGCCAGTAAGGACACACCCTGATCCTATAGCCATCTAGGGACAGACAAGTGGGAAAGCTAACCTGGTCTTCCCCAACACATGGGCAAAGATTCAATACAACATGTCAATTGAACACTGAAAGTAGAAATGCACGTTTCCTTCTGAGACAGAGGATGTGTGCCCCTAGGATCAGGTATGGAACTAAATTGTTTGCCCCCAATTCCAACAGTTCTTCCTTCTCTCTTGCCCCACTTCCCACTCTCCAATATTTGTCATCATTTAATTTTCAGGCTTGTACTTTATAACTTAAAACATCAAAGAGTTTCCTAGGGCTTTATGTAATTCATCCAGGATTCTGTGTTGTTTATCCTTTGTTTTCAGTGGGCTAATGACACTGTGGTTGATGTTTTGACTCATGAATGAATTAGAAATGGGAAGGAATGGTGTTTTTCAGGAGTGAAGACTAGTCTCTACAAAAGGACAAAGTCAGAAGGTTAAAAGCTGTATATAGGGACTAGAAAGCAGGCCAGATCTGATCACAGCAATAGAACATTTAAGTGTCTTCAGTAGCTCATCTATGCCTAAATTAAGTAACAACTTCTTAGTATGGAAGTCAAGGAACTCCAGAGGCCTATTCCAGTTTATTTCTAATTGTCTCTGCTTCCCTTTCATTCATCAAAGAGAACCAATATTATCATGGAATAATGTCTTGACTTCAATGTGAGTTGGATTTAAGTGAAGCAGAATTGCACAATGTCATCTTTCCATGATCTTCCAAAGTCATCAAAGTCCAGTGTAAGACAAAAGTCAGGACAATGGGCGATGGGGTCTTTGATATCTGATCAAGCTCTAAGTACTCCCATTTCCTGCTTCTGCTACCTTCATGGCCATTGGGGGTCTTCACATGCTTGGGGTAGACATTCCTCTAAATCAATGATGGGTTTGAGACCTGTTGATTACTCTCAACCTCGATTAGCCCATCTACTGAGATAGTTTTTATTAGCGTGTGGCTACCATGCATGTGATGGCTTCTTGGAACCACAGATGAAAGCTGGGTAGCATTTGGACACCAAAGGAGGATGAGTAGCTCTAAAGGGACTCAGAAAGCCCTCACATCAGAGGCACTAGGCCTCCCTGAACACCCAAACAGCCCAGGATCACATAGCTAGTCTGTGTCAGAAATGAGATATGAACTCAGATTTTTCTGACTTTGAATCCACTAAGATTAGGGTGGTTAAAAATTAAGAAAATTAGGCCTCCAGTTTGAGAGAAACTTATCTAGACTCTCAGCTCATCGGGGTAGAGTTTGGATTCTTGTCACATGGGCTTATGCTCTAATGTTCTTCCTTGGTCCATTTAGCTATGGCATAGGCATATTCAGAGTAACCAATGTCCACAGTGAGGGAAGCCAATGAACAGTGGGACTATGATTGAACCTTGCTCTTCTCAATCAAAGTCCAGAACCTTTCTATGAAAGCAGACTGTCTTTCATGCAGGTTATGATATTCCAGCAGATGGATAAGATAGATTCACGAGAAGATTCTCATTGATGATTTCTCCCTGTGATTTGATAGTTAATCCTTAAAAGATCCATGGTTTCATTGGGATGAAAGCTTGCACAAAACCCTTCCCCTAAGGCTGTAGTGAGGTATGGAAATGATTGAGTTCTCCGAGGATATGCAGGACTAATACAAGTGCTGGCAATCCTTACTAAGGCAAAAAGGCTTCAGGTGTGAACACAGTATAGTCACTGCCCAAGAATCAGTCTTGCTAAGTCAGAGAGCTTCATTACCAGGAAGTTGGCCACCAGGATGTGAACATTTGAACAGGGGCCTAAAGAACTCACATAGAATATTTTCCAAGGCACAGGAGTATTGAAATCTGCACCAAGGGAAGAAATACTCTGATGACTCTGTGATAGGAAGGCACCAAGGCATACTGGACAAAAATCTGAAGAGTCCTGGGATCTGGGTTTAAATCTAAATGTTACTTACTCTGTAATGTTGGGCAAATCACTTGACTGTTCTGGATCTCCATTGTCTCATCTGTAAATGGAGGGTTTGGGGCTGGGTGACCTCTAAGGCACCTTATAGATCCAGGATCCAATGCTCTCATGAAGATGCAGTCTTATAGCCCTTTGTAGTTTGTGCTATTGACATCTCTTCCCCAACACCCTTCCCAGAATACTTGTCTAAGCTCCTGGAGTCCTCTTAATTATTCTACATGTAGTAGTTAGACTGTCCACTTGCCATCCCTCACTCTTATTACATTATGAGCCTCTTTCCCCTTTCTTGGTCCCATGTGGCTGTCCTTGATGACACCCCTTGGCACCACTTCTTGCCACTGACAAATATTCTTGTCTGTCCAGGACTCTAAGAACTGGACTTGGGGATTAAATGTGTTTTCTGCTGGATCTGGTAACTTTATTCTGTCATCAGGAATTAATTCAAATGAATTTCTCACCTATCTATCCTCTGTATCTAATCTATTTACCTCCCACTCAAAGTTAATCAGCCTGATTTAATGATTTCCTTGTTGACACCATGGTTATTTTCTTTGCCACAGGGAGTTGATTACTGATTCTGAAAAGGCCCTTGGGGTATGAGCAACCTTGTGGGCTGGGATTATGGCTTTTTCCCTGTCTTGTCTCATACCATAATCAGAACTATGACAGGAATTACTCAAGTAGACTCATAAACCACAACCAAAAGAACTCAGAACACAGATTCTCCCCTTCCTCCCAGGAGAGGAGATTATGATTATGATTTCAGTGTGCTTGATGAATGGATAATGGTAATAATGAGTCTTCTGAACTTTTAAAGAACTATATTTTTCCTGTGTGGTCAGGTTTCCCTGAACCATCATGTACTGGAGCCAACCCACCAACTTATCCTTTCATCCATTCATCAAACCATCCATTCATCCATCCATCCATTCATCCATCCATCCATCCATCCATCCATCCATCCATCCATCCATCCATCCATCCATATTTATTAAATGTCTATTGTCTTCCAGACTGTGGAAACAAAGCAAAAATGAGGTCATCCTCTGCCCTCAAAGTCTATATGGGCAGATACCATGTAGTTACGAAATGAATCTATCATGTCATTGATTTAGTAGATCCCACCAAAGATGAAGATTGTAACCATGGCCATGTGGCTCTAATCTACGCTCACCCCAAAATGTGACCCAATGGGTCTAGCCAATATACTGGAAGTTTTCCTCTCTTCACAGTGACATACTCTGCTGTCTCCTGGTCACCCTCTTTCTTGTCAATCATACAATTCCTAGATGACATCCTTAATTCCTATTTTTCTTCAGAGTTCTCTGTTAGTTATACCTGCCATCTACTTTTCCATTGATCTTTGTATGATACTTGTTTTTAATTCTTTAAAGGCAGTGGTGTTCCATAACTTATTGCTATATAATGAGACTCGAAAAAATGACTACTGAAGAGCTTGACCATTTGATTTTATGTAAAGTGACAGTAAATGAGTTTTGCAATTTCCCTAAAGCAATTTAGCTCGCTCTCCATTCCTTCCAAGTGAGACAAAGAATAAGAATCATTTGTCCAGCATCTACTATGTGCCTAGTGGATAGAAAACTGGCCTGGAATTTGGGTTGAGTCCTGCTTTTGACATAGATTGATTGTGTGACCTTGGGTAAGTCATTTAACCTCTGAGTGCTCTAGGTATCTCTAACATAAGAGAATATGCCAACATGCATCTGCAGAAGGTTCTCAATCCTGGAATTCCTTATACCAAAGAAATTACTGATCCATCTTGGCCCCTGATTTTGTGGCTGACACTTTGCTAACCAATGGGGAGAGCATGACAAGAAATGAAACAGCCTCTACTCACCAGAAGCTTCTAATATTGATGGTGCATGTCCTCTGGGAGGCAGATGCGGTTTTGGTCCTTCCCTTGTTTTCTCATGGTACGCACAAGTCTCAAGGTCCACGATGACTTCTCCATTAAGATAGTTTATCAACCAGCAATCATCAATCATTGGACCACAGTCACATCTCTTGTATCTCTTGTTCCTTTCCTTTGTCCCAAGTGTTGCAACCAGTCTTAGGTGATCTGCACTTGTAACATGAATCTCTGTTGCAATAGAAATAATTGTGATGCTCCAGATGAAGGCATGTTGAGATTACAAACAGTCATAATTAGATGATTAATCCTAATGAATTAAGGAAGAAATATTGAAGCAAAGTAAATGAGAGGATGCATTTGTCAGTGAGAAAGGTTTGTATTTGGAAATGACTGACTCCAAGAAGGTGAACATTCATGCAATGAATGCAGAGAAAAATACAGCTAGCATTGCTAGGAAGGTCAGTGCCACCGGACCTGGCAAAAATGTGCAGAAGCTCGCTGGGTGTGAAGCGGACTCCAGGCTGAAGGGAGCTGAGTGATTTGTACTGAACTGTTAAATCAAAATTCTGTACGACTTCAGCAAGCTCAATTTCCCTATGAATTATTAGTCAATAATCTGCACTGACATCTTTACGCCGAGCCTCCTGTGGGCACAAAGGCGACTCTCGGGCTTTCCAGGTGGAGTACCCACTCTGGCTATTCCTAACAAGCTGGAACAGTTTCAAAAATGGTCTTAGAGATGGACCATGTGTATGCCCTGGGTTCAGCGATCTATTGTGCCCCATGTCTAATCATCTATCCTCAATACTAAGAATAATTCCCATCTACAGAGCATCTCAAGTTTAATAAAGGATTTTACTTTCACTATCCCATAAGGCAGATCGTAGAAAATTTATTTAGGATCGAGAAAGGGACTAGATTAGTTATTTTTTGGTACAGGAAACTCCTGGAGGAGAAAACTCCCTCCCCCAGTGAGGATTGGTATCTTCTCTGCCACTTAGAGAGTCTTAGACTGGCGCTTGCAGCAGAGGTGTCAAAGGCAAGGCTTGTCCACCAACATCCTGAGTGCATTCTGAACCAGGTGAAAATGTAATCATGGAATGCTTAACAAAATAAATTAAAATAAAAAAAACTCAATGTTCATTTGTTCTAAATTAATATTCAGTACCCTTTGACCCAGCAATACCACTGCTAGGTCTTTATCCCAAAGAAATAAAAAAGAGGTGAAAAGGATCTACCTGTCCAAAAAATATTTATAGCAGCTCTTTTTGTGGTGGCAAAGAATTGGAAACTGAGGTAATGTCTATCCATTGGGGGTGCGTAGTTAGAATGTAGTACCCCCAGACTACATTTCCTACAATTCCTTTTCCCTTTTGTGTACCTCCATCATTATGTTGTTTGTATATAGTTTCGGTTTATGCTCCCCCTTTCTCTCTATTCCACCTGAGTGGCTTGGCTGAGCTCCCTCTAGTTTTTTTTAAAAATATTTTTAAACCCTTAACTTCTGTGTTATTAGTTCCTTGGTGGAAGAGTGGTAAGGGTAGGCAATGGGGGTCAAGTGACTTGCCCAAGGTCACACAACTGGAAAGTGTCTGAGGCCGGATTTGAACCTAGGACCTCCCGTCTCTAGGCATGGCTCTCAATCCACTGAGCTACCCAGCTGCCCCCTCCCTCTAGTTTTAATAATAAACTTTATACATATTTTACTTGGAAATATTGGATATTAATTTTAAAATCTACAGGGGAAATGGCTGAAAAAATTGTGATGTGATTGTGATGGAATACAGAAGAAATGACAAACAGGATGATCACAAAAACACCTGGAAAGAACTGATGGAAAGTGGACTGAGCAGAACCAGGAGAACTCTGTACTCAATAACAGCAATAATGTATAATGATCCATTATGAATGACTTAAATGTTATCAACAAAGCAAGGATCCAGGACAACTCCAAGAGATTTGTGACGAAAAAAGCTTTCCACTGCCATAGAAAGAACAGATGGAGTCTGAATACAGATTGAAGCATACCATTCTTCATTTGATTTCCTATGTGAATTTTTCCTCTAGTGTAAGGGATAAGTAATTCTTCTTTTATAACATGATTAATATGGAAATATATATTGCATGATAGCACATGCACAACTTAAATCGGATTCCCATCTTGAAAAGTAGAAAGGCGAAGGAAGGAGGAAGAGAATTTGGATTACAAAATGTCAGAAAACAAATGTCAAATATGCTATGAAATTTGTAAAAGTGTAACATAATTTGGAAAATTTCAATAAATATTATATATGTCAAATATGCCATATGGGATATATACATACATATATGTATATATATAGTACTGAAAAGAAACAAATAAAGATCCCAGATTGGGCTTATTTATTTATTTTTGGGGGGTAATAAATTTGGGACCTGATGGCACTGGTCTAGAGTGTTGAGGAGCTCAGTCACTTGCTTATATTCATATAGCTATAATATGTCAGAAGGGTGATTTGAACCCAGGTCTTCCTGACTCTTGGGTCAGTCATCTATCTACATTGCCATGCTATTCTCATATCTACTTTATTGTCCTGTTTTACAGATAAAGAAACTATAAGTCATGGTTATGTGACTTGTCCTAGGTCATGCAATCAACCAATCAGAAAATATTTATTAAGCATGGCAGGCACTGAGATAAAATAAAGATAAAAAGATAAAACAAAATAAAATAAAAAATAAAGATAAAAAAATAAAAATTGAATGATCCCTTCCCTCAGTGAGCTTATATTCTCTCAAGAGAGACAACATATAGATAAACAAGTACATACACTATCTGGATTATATACATACCTACATACATGTATAGGCATTTAATAGATTTAATGTGTATATCACATCATGTGCCCACATACCTCTATGGGTCCCATATACACATATGCAATATATGTCTGCATACATACATCTGTGATTTTATTGGTGTGCAGAGCCCTGGCAGAGGAAGATCCTCCATGGGTGTAGATTGGGCCCTTTTCCTTCACTTTAGAGTCTTAGGGAATTGCTGGGTTCTCCAAGAGGTTCCCCAACTTGCCCAAGGTCACACAGTCACTATTTGTCAGAGGCAAGATCTGAACCACCGACTTTCTAAATCAGCATCCACTAAACTGTGCTGCTTCTTCTCTAGAGAATATCTAAAGAATAAATAGAAGGTACTCTCTTAGGGGAAGAGCCACATCTGGAGGGATCAGAAATGCCCCTGGTGTAGGGAGTAGAGAAGGACACTGGGGATCCTAAGAGGATGGGGGGGAAAGTACATTCCAGGCTTAGGGGAAAGGTGGGATCTGAAGGGCCACATGCGAGGAGTCATGGCTAGACAGCTATGGATCAAGGCAGGCATGAAATGAAGGAATGTATGATAAGATTCCCTCCAACTCTTTAGTCTCCATCACCAGCCTTCTCACCCTGAGACTGCTTTCTCCTTGGGGCCCCTTCTCCCTGCCGTGAGGTCCTTCTGAATCCATCCTTCATCCTCTTCCAGGCTCTGTTTCTGCATCCTACCCTCTTTGACTAGTTTTTATGTGTGGTCTTCCCCTCTTCAAATGTTAAATTCCTGGAGATCAGGGATTCTTGCATTTCTTTTTACTGTATTTGTACATGCTCAGCACAATCCCTGGTTAATAAATGTTTGTTGCCTACCTTACAGGCAGACTGGATCTAGGTTGACTTTTAAAGCCAAAGACATTTATATTTAATCTTAGAGATACTAGGGAGTCATTGACGTTTATTGAATGAGGAAGTGACGTGGTCAAGCCTGAGCTTTAGAAAGTCTACTCTGGGGCAGGTCAGTGGCACAGTGGATGGAGAGTCAAGCCCAGAGATGGGAGGTCCTGGGTTTAAATCTGGCCTCAGAGAGTCACTTAACTTCAATTGCCTAGCCCTTACCACTCTTGTGCCTTGGAACCAATTACTTAGTATTGTGGGGAATAAAAAGAATGCATTTGTTCTTCTCAAGGTGTACGACATCCATCCTATATCCCCCACCCCCATTAGGGAATGAAAGCCTCTTTAGGATAACCAAGTAAGACCTCAAGGACATTTCATTATTGCCACAGGGCCAGTGAGTTGGGGAGCCTCTTTATCTCAAGGAAGAAAACCATTAGACTATACTACTCTGTGAGTTTAGAAATTAATATCCAATATTCTAAGTATTATTTTAATAAGATTTATTCATAATAACTTGAACAAAAAAAACTTAAGTAAAGAAAGCCAGCTTCTCCCAGAGAAAAAGAGGAAGGGGAAGGAGATTACAGAACTATATAAACGATAACATAACAATGCACATAAATGAAGAAAAAAGCATTCTGGGATTAATGTCGTTTTAGGAGTCTAAGATTTTCTAACTATACAATTCCTTATCCCCTCAGACCAGTTGGGAGCCAGAGGAGTCACTCCCGAGGACATGGCTATCTTCCCCTCCCTAGTGGAAGCTCATGATGAGCTCATGCTGTGTATCTTGCTGTTTTCTGACTAGCTGGACTTTGGTGCCTAGACTGTAAATTCGGACCCCAGACATTGGGGTATCAGACAGAGGGGGGCGAAGGTCTTGCCTCAGGACTCTATAAAATGTTTGTATCTGCACTCATGCATTGGTATTGCCATTGGGGCAATTTCCCCTTCCTCGTTAAAAAAAAAGAATAAAGACCTCTTCTTAAACTATCCACTCTCTGATTCCAGGTTTATAATTGTCATTTGGGTGGGGAGTCTTTTTATGTTATTCTACTCAATATCTATTCCAAGATGGAAGGTAAGGGCTTTAAAAGAAAAGAAAAGAAAGAAAAGAAAAACCACTCTGGCCATTGTGTAGTGGATGAATGGAAAAGAAAAGACAGTAAGGGTGCAGAGACCAGTCTTTTCTGGATGCCACCAAGAAAGACATTGAAAGATTAGAGGGGAAGGGGACCAGAATGGAAAAGAATCTTTATCTAACGCTAAAGCATTTTCAGCTGAAAGAGCTGGCTGATCTTGGGAAAGAGAAGACTTAGGAGAAGTTATAGCTTCAAATTTTTTAAGGCCTGTTACATGGAAGAGATGTTTTCTGTTTGCCAATAGGAAGCTGAGCAAGGAGCAATGGGTGGAAGCTGAGGAGAGGCAAATGTAGGCTGGGTGTAGAGAAACATTCCCTAACAACGAACACGATCCCAAGTGGAACGAGTTGCCTTGAGAGAAGTATGGGGTGGGAACCCCCCCAGCAGGCAAGCTTCAAGCAAAAGCTATATTGCTATTTGCTGGGAATGTTGAAGAAAGGATTCTTATTCAGGTACCGACTGGACTAGTTTGGGGTTCCTTCCAACTCTGAGATTCAGTGCTTCTGAAAAGTGGCCTCCTGAGGACATATTGGAGACTGGCCCACTGGGGAGCTCTGGTCACGACTTATCAATCCATTTCCGGTCTTTTCTAAAGCCTCAGTCTCATTCTTGGTCAATTAGAAAAAAAAATCTTCATAGTTTGGCAAATTCTTAAGCACTCTACTGGCATTTTTACTCTAACACATTCCTTCGCCCTATGCCATGAGGGAAGGGTGGCAGGGAAGAGAACGGGCATTTAGAGTAGTGGTGCCCAAACTTTTTTGGCCTACCGCCCCCTTTCCAGAAAAAATATTACTTAGCCCCCTGGAAATTATTTTTTTTAAATGTTAATAGCAATTAATAGGAAAGATAAATGCACCTATGGCCATCACTGTTTCCCTGGATCGCTGCAGCACCCACCAGGGGGCAGTGGCGCCCACTTTGGGAATCACTGCTTTAGAGCAACCTTCTTTTTTCTAGGCATTGTGTTAAGCACTTCACAAATTTTATCTCAGCCAATCCCTATGACGGGGGGAAAGACAAGGAAAGACAAAATAGGCATCGAAGTTCTTTTCTAGCATCTGTGATTTCATACAAGTATTTGCTTCTACAGATTAATCCATTACTTAATAAGCATTTCTTCAATGCCTACTCTGTGCTAAGTATTGTATTAGGGGCTGGGATACAATCAATCAGCAAACATTTATTAAGTGTGTCTGCTTTAAGCAGGCTGGTTCAGACACTAGGTTATATGTTGGGAGTACAAAGAAAGGTAAAAACCAGCCTGTATCATCAAAGACATTGCCTTTCAGTAGGAGAGACAACATGTAAATAATTAGGTAGATGGGTTACTTGAGGGGAAAAGAGTCAAAGGATCTGGGGAAAAATGAAATAAACCATTCTTTTTTTGTTATTAATTTTTTCTAGCTCTATAAAATAAATTTGGGGCAGTTTAGTACAACACTCAATTAGTAGATTAAATTATCATTTTTATTATATTTGCTCAGCCTACCCATGAAGAATTAGTATTTTCCCAATTGTTTGGATCTGAATTTATTTGTGTGCAAAGTGTTTTGTAATTGATTTTGTCTTGGTAAGTAAAATTCTTAAATAGTTTATATTACCTACTATTGATTTAAATGGAATTTCTTTTTCTACTTCTTGCTGCTGGGCTTTGTTGGAAATATATAGAAATGCTGATGACTTATGTGAATAGTCCCTTCTTTAATGATAGCTAACATTCTAGAACAGTGGTTCCCAAACTTTTTTGGCCTACCGCCCCCTTTCCAGAAAAAATATTACTTAGCACCCCCTGGAAATTATGAAACTATTTATTGAACTCAGAATAGAATGTAATACAAACAAAGTGTGGCCATCACCGCCTCCTTGGATTGCTGCAGCACCCACCAGGGGGCAGTGGCGCCCACTTTGGGAATCACTGTTCTAGAAGATGTTATTTGAATTCCTTCTATATCTTAGTAGCTGTTTTTTTTAATGAATGACAGAGTTTTTGTTCTACCGTAATATAAGAATCTTTGAGAACCTCCAGTTACTTTCATGCCTCAAACTTATTCCCTTCCACCAATTCACCAGTTATTCCTCTTTCCTTTTCCTATTCAGAGCCAATGGAAGTTGGGAACACTTTCTAGGCTTCCACTAAGGTGTCGTTGAGAGCTTGAGGCTTCACTCATCTTTTTGTGCCTCAAAAACCGCTGAATCAGAACCTGTGGGGAGGTATGTTGTGGCTTTTCTTTGACTTTGTAGCCTCGATGAATGAAAGCCTAAAAAAATCAATAAGTTATAGGAAAGGCACATAAAAAATGCCACCATCACAAGTAGCAAGCGTGTCTCCGTGAATGCTGACTTATTCCCTTTGTCCCATAGTTGTTCATGAACAATTCATGATTCACCACCATCTTGACGCCATTTGGAAAGGTTATGTCATGTCCCTGCTTGTAACTTTTAGAAATCAATTCCGCCTTTTCAACGTATACAGCTTGAGCTGGTCTATGGGACACAAGAGAGTCATCCTTTCATGGGGTTCCATACATGTGTCCTGTATCTTGAAAGCAGATTTCTGCTCTAGATGAGGGAGGCTTCTAAGTCATCAGTTATTGAAAAAAAAATGGAATGGCTGCCTTTCAGAGAAAAAGAGAGTTCTTCGTCCCTGAAAATGTCAAGTAGAGAGGAAGACTTATTGGAGATGTTGGTCCTTATACATAATAGACCCTTAATAAATGTTTCTTGGATTTAATTGTTGGATAGAGATTTGACTAAATGACCTTTGTGATCTCTAGCAGTTCTGGGATTTTGATCCTATGATACCTGGAAATCTTTCCTATATAGTCTTTGGCATAACCAAGAAGAGTTGATTTTACAAGAGCTATGTACTTTAAAACAGGTGGTGTAGAGTAGTGGATAGAGGGCTGGACTTGAATTCAAGAGGATTTGTGTTCCAATCCTGCCTCTGACACCGACTGACTGTCTGATTCTAGGCAATTTCACAGCCTTCATTTAATGATTTATTAATGAATTAAATTAAAAAACACAGCCTTAGTATCTCAGTGCCCCCAGGCAGCTCTATAGAATTAGAAGTTGCAGAAGAGATGCTGACTTGCGTTAGGGAAGGGAATGCTTTCACTGGGAGTTTTCTATGCCAATGAAATAGCAGGTTCAATCCAACTGACACAGATGTTTATGTGAATGTATTTTTTTATACACAGGCATTTGGGTTCATTTATATATATATATATACATATATATATATTCATGTAGAGGCATTGCCACCCATTTATGTCCATATATGTGTGTGTGTGCATGTGTGTGTGAGTGTTTTGTGTACATATACACAGCATTTTAAGTTACTAAAGCTAAAACTGAACTAAAATTTTTGGGACACTGCATAGATGTACACTTCTATGCAAGTCTTCACCCGAGTCCCTTATTGCAGGTCGGATCTTGCTGCCCTGCCAACCTACAACTTTGGGTGACCCTCTGCTCCTGTACATGTGCTCTGGAACGAAACTGGAAAAAATGGAGCGATCAGGCTGAATGGGTTGACTAAAGATTCTTTGTGATAGAACTACAACTGGACCCTCACCTTGGCAAGACAATCTTTTGACACCTCCCTGATTAAATCATCATCCTATTCACCATGGTAGGTCCTCCAGATCCTTTTATCCTTCCTCATATCTCCTATGGCTCCCCTACACCATCCCTTCAGCTGAGAATCTTGCCTTATATTTTACTGAAAAAAAACTTGAGGTCACAGAAGGCTCCCTCTTCTACCTCTACCTCCTCCTTCATCATTGTCTCATAGGAAGAAATGATCCTTTTCTCCCTAGACAGACAAAATTTAATAGGAGAAAGAGAGTAAGCTGACTTGCATTTGGGAAATTGCGGTGTCCTTAGAATTCCTGGAGTTCCATGTTCCATGACACTAAGCCAAGATAGTCCTTCTTACAAAGGCTAATCCTTTTACATACTCAAGAGGTTCTCTTCCATCCCCAGTTCTCTATAAATTGCCCCCTTTATATGCCCCACTC
This sequence comes from Gracilinanus agilis, assembly GCF_016433145.1. NCBI lineage: Eukaryota > Metazoa > Chordata > Mammalia > Didelphimorphia > Didelphidae > Gracilinanus > Gracilinanus agilis. The sequence continues at coordinate 251,941,066 of NC_058135.1, forward strand.
TTCCACTCATTTTCAGTTTCTCCTTATCTACTGACTGCTTCCCTACTGCCTACAAACATTGCTGTATTCTCCTTTACCTTAAAAAGTTTTCCACGTTTGATCCTTCCACTTTTTTTTCGTTATTATCCCACATATCTTCTGCTGTTTGTGGCTTAACTCTTTGAGAAAGTGATCTACAATAGGGGCATGCACTTTGCTTCTTCTTGTTTTCTTTTTAACTCTCTTATCTGGCTTCTGACCTCACCACTCAATGGAAACTGCTCTCATCAAAGTTAATCTTTGTGATCTTCTTGCCAAATCTAATGGCCTTTTCCAACTCCTCATCCTTCTTGAATTTTCTCCAGCCTTTATCATGTTGATCCCTATCTTCTCCTTGACACTCTCTTCTCTCTAAGTTTCTGTGATACTATCCTGATTCTTCTCCTTATATGACCCAGTTAGATCCACTAAAGGTGAATGTCTCCCTGAGCTCTCTTCTGGCTCCTATTCTTTATTCCCTTTATACTGTTTCACTTGGTGATCTCTTCAGTTCCCATGGTTTCAATGATTGTTTCTATGCTGATTCTTAGATTTTCTTATTTAGCTCTCGCCTTTTAGCCTGACCTCCTGACTTGCATTTCTAGCTGCCAATTAGATAGCTCAAACTGGATGTACCATAGACATCCTAAACTCAACATGTCCAAACTAAACTCATTATCTTTTCCCCTAAACCCTCCCCCTTTATGTATTTCCTTATTATTTTTAAAACCTTTACTTTCTTCATAACAATTCTAAGACAGAAGGGCAAGGGCTAGGCAAACAAGGGTAAGTGACTTGCTCAGGGTCACACAGCTAGGGAGTATCTGAGGCCAGATTTGAACTCAAGTCCTCATGACTCCAGGCATGGCACTTTATCCATTGTGCCACCTAGTTGCCCCTGAATTTCCTTATTGTAATTAAGGATACCATTATCTTTTTGGTCACCCCACTCCCAATCTAGCTGTTAGCTTTGACTCCTCACTTTGCTACTAGCCCTCTTCCATCCAATTTTTTGCCAAGGTCTATTATTGTTTTTATCTTCATTACATCTTTAAGTCCATCTTCCACTCAGCTATCAAGTTAACCTTCCTAAAAAACAGATCTGTGTCACCTCCTTATTCAATCAACTCTCGTAACTCAGTATCACCTCCAGGATCAAATGTAAAATATTCTGTTTGGCATTCCTCCTACCTCCTACCTTTTCAGTCTTCATACACCTTACTACCTTTCCCTGCCATGGATATTTTATCTCTGGATGCTGGGCATTTTCACTTGGTTGTCCTCCAACCTAGAACCATTTTCTTCCTCATTTATGCCTTCAGGCTCTCTTTTTTTCCTTCACCTTACATAAATTCTCTGTCTCTGTCTCTGTCTCTGTCTCTGTCTCTGTCTCTGTCTCTGTCTCTGTCTCTGTCTCTGTCTCTCTCTCTCTCTCTCTCTCTCTCTCTCTCTCTCTCTTTCAATCAAACATTCATTCATTAAAGGTTCTCTTTATTATTAAAAGTTTCAGCCAAAAATTCCATCTTGTAAGAGAAGTCTGTTCTAATTTCTCTTAATGCTAGTGACTCCTCTCTCTTGATGATCATTCATTTAACCCATGCCTATTTTATTTCTACATAATCATTTGCATGTTGTCTTTCCCCATTAGAATGTGGATTCCTTTAGAAAAGAGACCATCTCCATTCTTTGTATCCCTAGCACATAGTAGGAGCTTTATAAATTCTCACTGACTGATGACATGTATGTAATACATACTCCACGAGACATGATTTCTTCATTTTCAGTCCAACCACACGGATTACCATCCTTCGTCTATATGTTAGAACACAGCCTTCATGAGTTGCTGTGGTTGAAATACATATTATAAGCTTTTGACCAGCCCTTCCTCTTAGTCTGGTCTTTGGGCTTAGACAAATTCTGTTGCACAGCTCTACAAAAATCCTTCTCGGTTCTGTAAGGTGGTCCATAACTCACACCCCATTGGTGTGATCCTTGAAAGCCTTGGGTTACCCCCCAGACCACCATGCTTAAGCCTTTAGTGGAAGATGGGGACCATATCCTGAAGTGATACTGTTCTCCTGCTCTGATGCTAGAGTTGCTATTTAAATGTTCTCCGTCATCTCCTCCCACACACCTCGACTGTTGCTTCCTCTACAACATTCTGATGACAGGTCTGGGAAATCATGCTCATCCACTCTTGTCTGCTTACATTCCCATGAGAAGCAATGCCAGGAAATGAACAAATACCTTGACTCTAAAGTTTTTAATTTTAAATGCCAGTTTAAGAGTCTTTTTGAAAAGAATAAAGATGGAACGTGGCCATTCCCCAGTTTATCTATCGACTTCTGTTCCGTCGTGGTTCGTCTGAGCTGTTTGGTTTGAAGGCGAAGATCTGGGCATCAATAATTAAGGGGCAATCACAGCTGAAGCTTCATTTAGTTATTTGCCCCCAACCCTGACATTTTATGAGTCAACAAAACCAAAGGCATCAATATGAAGTAGATTATTTTTAGTGGCTTCTTAACCATCCATGCTTTAGCTTTAGATTGTACAAAGGCTGTAGTTATTAAAACATCTCTGAAAATTCTGGGTGGTACAATTTCTGCATGAACAGCAATAACAGTGGACATTTATAGATTTCTTGAAGGTTTGCAAAGCGTTGTAAATACATTTGCCTAAACAGGGTGCTTTTGTTACCATAGTTTTGAAAACATACTTTACTGCTCTCTCATACCCCACCTCCAATTCTACCCAACATATGTGAGTGATCCCAATGGAATATGACTTGCTCAGCATTAACTGTTCAAAGTAATAATTTGAATACATAGGTGTCTTATGCTTCCCTCACTGATATTTCATTGGAGAAATGATGACTAGAAAAGACTCGTTATCGTTATTAAGTGCCTCTAATGTCTCATGGCATAGTGGATAGAGAACTGACCTTAGAGTCAACAAGATCTGGGTTCAAGTCCTACCTCTGACAATAACTTTGTGATTCTTACTTAAGATTATTCTGGATAATCCTATAATATTTGTTTTAGAAGAGAATGTTGTTCTGGATTGTTGTTGTTCTGGATAATCCTATAATAATATACATTTTAGAGTGAATGTTGACTCACCTTTTGTAGAGGCACTTTCTTACCTTGAATTCCCTAAACCAATGAAGGCACAGATCCAGTCTTTGTCCCTATGTCCCAGGCACTGTGCAAGGGGCTAACGTTGGTTCTTAGATGGAATGACAAACATGAAAGGTCCCTGGCCTTGAGGAGCTTGCATGTTATTGTCCAAAGTGAGGGATAAATAGTGATCCACCCACATGTTTTATGGACATCCTCATACAGTCCAGAGATCTTAAGTGGGCTAAGAGATCCCTGTTGAGGATTTATGGACATGAGTCACACAGAATGAGAGGGGCATGGAGGGGCTGTGATTGGCATTGTTGGAGAGAACATTTACCTCCCTGAGATCATAGCCCCATGAACATATGGACTATTGGGAGAATGGTCATGGTGAAACTTTCTGAAGTTGTAGGACAGTTGGCACTCTAAGATTTTGTGTGGTCTTCTCCCCTTTTTTGTCCTCATCCATACCACCAATAAAAGAACCACATACTGAGCAAGATGAAGTAATTATTTACATGAACATGAATGATTTTTTCTTCTATTGAGATCTCCTTTACTTCCCTTGAGATAGTGGGACTATTGGCTTACAACTCAGATTGGGAATAAATTTCAGATTGGGAATCAATCAACCAATAATAAAGAAGTCTTGAAAATTGCTGACCACAATTTTGACTCTCCTTTTTAAACTAGTTTTATTATAATGATGTCCTAATTTTGTGATACCAGAAATCATATTCCATCATCACCATCAGTAGGCAGGCTGGGAATAAAATGGCACTTAACTGTTCACTGAAATAGTTTCAGGTGTAGTATAGGGAAAAGAGTGCTGGAGTTGGAGACAAGAACCTGGATTTGAATGCCAGGACTGCCCATTCCTTAGGTAGACGGCCTTGACAGTGTTCCTTAAACTCTCTTTTTCCTCATCCTTAAAATGAAGGAGTTGGTTGAGGTCTCTAAGATCCCTTCCAATTCATGATCCTAAAACCTGATTGTGGGACAGGGGTGTCAGAAATTGAGGACTTAAAATGCCAAAAATGAAAAATTCTTGCTCTCAAGGAGTTTATATGCCATTGGCATGATTAAGGGATAAGGCAATCTTGCTTGAGCTTTTTGGACTTTGGGTGGATCCCCATAAAACAGATAGCTGGATCACTTTTTATCCCTCACTTTTGCCAGTAGCATGTAAGTTTCTTGACTTTTTTTCAAATTTAATTTCTTTTCATTTAGCAAAAAAAATTCTCCTCATTAACTCTCACCATTAAATAACACAGAGCAAAGCCCTGTAATAAACACGTAACACAGTCTCATGCTGACCACATGCAAAAACATGTCTCATTCTGCACCCCGAGTCCATCATCTCTCTGTCCTGAGGTACACAGCAGTCTTCACCATCATTCCAAATGAGGATATAGATGGAGGCCAACATTGAAGAATGTCAATGCTGAAGGTGGAGTCCAAATCTATGTTTAAGTCAAGAAAGGCAGGCAAGGAAATTAGTCCAGATGTAACCATGAATCAGAAGGAACCGATTAGAAAGCAGAAAGCAGACCGAGTTCATTTGAAGCTTGAGAGGACAGGACTCCATGCTGGGAGGAACACAAAGGCAGTTTCTTCAGCCCATTTTCCTTTTAACATTGTGTTGAGGGATGCTGCTGATGCACTCTGTGAATTCTTAACGGGAGGTCACTGAATACTAATTCAGGAACTAGGCACTAGATTTTCTTAGCAATCATTTAATTCACTAATACAGTGGTACAGTAGATATAATGTTATTATTGGAATCAGAAAGATATGGGTTCAAATACTACTATTAACACTTGCCATTTTTTTAAACCCTCACCTTCCATCTGGGAATCAATTTTTGGGTCCAAGGCAGAAGGGTGATAAGGACTAGGCAATGGAGGCCAAGTGACTTGCCCAGGGTATCAATCCACTGAGCCACCCAGCTGTCCCCCAGTTTTCTTTTTTGAGGTGTAGATCTCATTATTTTCACAAGGATTCTGTCTCAAAAAATTCAGGAAGACATGGGAAGAGACTATGAAGAGGCAACCTGGCAGTATTCATTCTCCAGAGAGGGACAAATGACCATGGTGGGCAGAGGAATGACAAACCAACAGTTAGCAAATACATACAGAGAATGAATTGAGAATTCATATGCAGGTGTTGTTGGACTGTTGGTAGAACCAGAAAGGATCCCCTTCCTCCACTGGAACTTAAACTGAGCATGTGTAGGACTACTTTTTTTAAAATCAGAAATTCATTTTATTAACTATTTTATGGGCAAGTTCCTTCATCTACTCTTTTAATTACCCTCACCTTCCATCTGAGAGACAATATTGTGTATTGGTTCCAAGGCAGAAGAATGGTAAGGGTAGGCAATAAGGGTTAAGTGACTTGCCCAGAGTCACCCAGCTAGGAAGTATCTGAGGTCAGATTTGAACCCAGAACTTCCCATCTCTAAGCCCGGTTTTCAATACACTGAACCACCCAACTGCCCCCCACATTTGCCATTTGTGTGATCATGGACAAGTCAAGTCATGAAAGCAAAGAGCCTGAGCTTCTTCATTTGCAAACTGACAAAGGTAAAAGCTGTAGTACATATGGCGAATGGTTGTGGAGGGAGCTTGAAGGAAATATTGTAGGCAAAGCACTTTACAAAATTCAGAGTGCCGTACAAATGTTGTTTTTTGCGCTTTCGATCAGAGTGGACAGAAATTGGGACCATTATGTATTTGCTGGAATGCTTCGCACTTCTCACACAAGCTTGAAACACTGCCTCTGGTGATTATGTTTGTAATCTATATTCTTTGAAAGCACAAGAAGCAAATGAAAAGGTTAGGTTTTATTTAGTCTTCCTTACTTGACCCTCAACCTGATTTGGGCAGATATAGCCTTCAATGGCAGGGAGTGGGATGGATTGAGTGTCCTATCCTTGTGGCCTACACTAGAAAATCCTTCCTCATTCCCAAAGAAACACAGACCTTAACATTTTTTCCTTATTGTTTTGTTTATTTTTTTCTAATTCTATGTTTCCCAACCACTAGCCCACGAACTGGTATCACACGGGAAGCTTTTTCTGTTTGCAGAACTTTTATTACTTGATGTCCTTTTTATTAAAATCTAAAGTGACCCATGACTCAAAGGTCCCGAAGGACCCTGGGATCAAGCAGACAAGGTCTCTTCCTTGGGGCTAGACCTAATGAGTCACTTTCTTGGCTCCTGCTCCCACTCTGGAGTTTTACTTTTGGCAAATCTGAATAAAGATTAGATATAACTCTTGTCTACGTTTCCCCAAATGAGGGTAATAGGTTCCCCAACTCCCCCATGAGTGTCTGTATGTTGTACAATATGGATACCAAATACAAAATTTAATCGATCATAGAAAATAGTGGTGGAGTGGATGGATTGCTGAACCTCGAGTCATGAAGACTCATTTTCCTGAGTTCAAATTTGACCTCAGATAGTTATAGCTATATGTCCATGAACAAGTCATTTCCCCCCTTTGTCTCAGTTTCCTCATCTGCAAAACAATTTGGAGAAGGAAATAGAAAGCCACTTCAGTACCTTTGCCAAGAAAACCCCAAAACAAGTCAGGAAAAGTGTGACATGACTGAAAAATGACTGAACAACAATAGCAACAGCAACAGCAGCAGCAATAGCAGGAAGAAAAAGAAGAAGAAGAAGAAAGAAGAAGAAGAAGAAGAAGAAGAAGAAGAAGAAGAAGAAGAAGAAGAAGAAGAAGAAGAAGAAGAAGAAGAAGAAGAAGAAGAAGAAGAAGAAGAAGAAGAAAATTGTATCTGACATGCCAAAGGCACACAGGGGCCCATAAACAACTATGGAAACATAAAACATTCCAACAACTCATTAGATTACATTCCACCCAATAATAGATACTTTCAGTGATTGCTAAAGAAATATTTCTCATTTACCTTTTATCTGCATTATTTGAGCAATGCAGGACAATGGAGGTATTGATAAGATCTTGATGTCTTGCCCCATCATGGTATAGAATCAGCCTTTCAGCTACAGGGAAATTTTTTTTGAGGACTTCCTTAACCAAACATCATGCTGTTGATAAATAAAGATCTGGATCTAAACCACTGGACTTCCCTGTAAAATCTTTTCTCTTTAGGAGAACAATACCCGACTCTTGAGCTTGGAAATTCTCAATCACTTGGCAATTCTTGAAGTTGAGAGTACTATTAGGAAACCCCCCAAGCTGTTGGGCTCAAGGAATCTCCCTTATCTGTCTAGGAGGCTCAATTCCCAGGTCACATTGAAAAAATTCAAGATCTTCCCTCTTCTACCCATAGGAAGATAGAGGTTCAAGAATGGTGCCTCTGAAATCCCATCTCAGTACGAAGAGAGGCCCATGTCTGTTAGCATGATCATTTAGTCATTGTTCCATGAGGCAACATGGCTGTTAGTAGAGAAAATGAGGAAGAAAGAAGAGAAATACTCTGTTTCCCTTGCTCCACTTTGGGTGAAAGCCCAAGACGTAAGGGAAAGAGGGAATCCTGGAGATCAGCACTGAGTCCATGGCTGCTTGAACACCATTACACATAATGAATCAGCAGCCTCTAAACCAAATAATCTTGAATTTTAGGCCCTGGGAATCCTTACAGGAAAATAGTGTGGATTTACACCTCTGTATGTGGTCCATGGAAAGTTGTATTCAGATGCTTTTATAATCTTATAGAGATGGTTTCCTTAAAAATGACTCCAAAAGTGGATTCCTCTTTCTCCTTCCCCTTTTCCCTTCTCTGTGTACCTCTCCCCTTTCCCCATCTCTTCCTTACCACTAACAGCTCCTGGTTATAGCCTCCTGACCCTTAACATAGAGGTTGTGAGGGTGGAATAGTTTGCGGTAAAAATTTTACAGAGGCTACTAGCCCGTATTGCAGTTTGAATTGGGAAACACGGATCTAATGCAAATTATGAACATCACACTGTTAGGAGCAGTGCTGAATATTTCAGCACATGCCACATGATCATTATAATTGCTGCCAACCATGACTGAAAAAGAGTATGGAACTGAATGAAGATAAGTAATGACATTATTATAATACAGTAGTAGAAAAGATGCTACTGTCTAACAGCTCTCTTCTTTGGCAGCTGACTTCATTTATTTGCTGTATAAGTTAAAAGGTTTGAATTCCACTTGCAATGAATGATTATGCTTCTGCTTGCAATTAGGTAGATGAATGTGGTGGATTTTTGCCAATGCACCAATACTATTACCACTTTTGAGGCTAAAAAAAAGATTTTACATTGCCAGCAGACAGACTAGACATCAACCAACTAACTCAACTTAATCCAACTAAACTCACACAAACATATTTATTGTGATAACTATGTGCTAGACTTTGTAATAGATGTTTGAGGTATAAAAAGAAAAAGAAACATCTCTTTCTCGCCAGGAGCTTTGGAGGGTAATATGGCCCATCTACAGTTAAACACATGTAAATCAGATACAAAATAACATATAGTCAGTTCAGGAGAAGAGACAACTGATAACTAGAATTTGTTTTTTTTGAGGGGACTATAAGGATGAAGAAAAATCTCATGTTGGTGGTATTTGAGCTGTGCTTTGAAGGAAACTAGGTAATCTAGGAGGTGGAGATGAGGAAGGATTGTATTCTGAACATGCAGAACCACTTATGTAAAGACACAAGAACAAGAGAGAGATTATGATGTATGGAGATCTAGCAGGACAACTTGACTATTATAAACATTGTCTACATGGGAATGATATAATAAAGACTGTAGATCTAGAGCTGGAAGGTACCACGTAAGCCATTAAGCTGATCTCCCTCATTGTGCATAAGAGAAAATCATTGCTCAAAGAGTTCAAGAGACTTGTCTAAGTCACACAGATAGTAAATGGTAGCTGGGTTTTGGACTAGGGTCCTTGATTCCAGATTCAGCATATTTTTACTCCACTATGCTGTCTTTATTTGTAATTAGGTTAGAAAGGCAGGTGGAAGTCACACTGTGAATTAGTTTTTAAGTCTCAGATTTTAAGTCTCAAACAAAATTAGTTTGTGTTTTATCCTTAGGAAACCAATGAAGATTTCAGTGCCACACTCAGATTGATATTTATGGAATAGCAATTTTACAGTTGTGTAAACAGTGACTAGAAAAGAAGGGACACAAAATGAGGAGAACTCATAAAGAAGCTATTACAGTAATTCAGATGAGAAGTAATAGGCTTCCAAAGAGGATATTTTATGGGTAGAAATGCTAACACATGGAAACTAACAGAATTTAGGTTATATGATAGGACACAGAATAAAGATGACTTCAAGACTGATGAATTGGGTGACTAGGTGGTGCTCCCAACAAACACAGGGAAATTTGTGGCAGGGATGGATTTGTGTGGGGAAATAAAATTGAGTTCTATTTTTGGATGTCTACTTAAATCACTGGCTCCCAAACTTTTTTGGTCTACCACCCCCTTTCCAGAAAAAATATTACTTAGCCCCCTGGAAATTAATTTTTAAAAAATTTTTAATAGCAATTAATAGGAAAGATAAATGTACCTGTGGCCATCACCACTTCCCTGGATCGCTGCAGCACCCACCAGGGGGCGGTAGCACCCACTTTGGGAACTGACTTAAATGATGCTGGGGGGCAGGGCAGCTGGGTAGCTCAGTGGATGAGAGCCAGGCCTAGAGACGGGAGGTCCTAGGTTCAAATCTGACCTCAGACACTTCCCAGCTGTGTGACCATAGGCAAACCACTTGACCCCCATTGCCTACCCTTACCATTCTTCTGCCTTGGAGCCAATACACAGTAATGATTCCAAGATGGAAGGTAAGGATTTTAAAAAATGACACTGGGTAAACATCAACAAGGAACAATAAAATGGAGAAGGGTCTTGAGATCATGAAATATATAAAGACTTTTTGAATTAGAGATGTGTTCCCTGAAGAAGAGAAGGCTTAAGGAGGACATGATAACTTCATGTCATTGAAGGGTTTTCATATAGCCATGATTAGGTATATTCTATTTAGCTCCAAAGGACCCAATTAGTGGGAATTAGAGGTACTTTGGGGTTTCTGTGCTTCTGTTGGGAAAAAAAAATTATTAAGCCCCTACTATGTGTTGGGCACTGGTTTAAGTGCTGAGGATACAAATATGAAACAAAGGTTCACTGCCCTCAATAAGTTTACCTTCTGAATGCTGGAGGGTATAACATGTTGATGGAGAAGTAAATATAAGACATGCAAAATAATAGGAATTATTATTTTGGAAAGGTCTCTCATAGAAGATGACACTGTAGGTGAGATGTTAAGGGAGCTAGGGATTCCAAAAGACAAAGGTAATAAAAGATAGTATTTCACAATGGGGGACAATTTGTCCAAAGACACAAAGGGAGAACACGCAATATTGAATCTGGGGCTAAATAAGCAGACCAACTTGGCTAAAGTGTGCGTGAGGAGTAGCATATAATAAACCTAAAAGATAATGTGGATCCATATTATGAAGAGCAGTCAATATTAAATAGATGAGTCTGTATGTTAACCCAGAAGCAATAGGAAGCTACTGAAAATTCATGAGCAGAGGAATCAATCTGTCACCAAGGTGAAGAATGTAATGAAAAAGGGAGAGGTTAGATGCAAGGAGACCAGGAAGAAACTGCAACTAGTTTAGACAAGAGATGATGAGAACCTGAATTATAGTGATGATGATATGAATAGAAAAAGAGACAGACGAGAGTTGTCATGGAGTTAGAATCAACAGGGCTTGGCAATTGGTTGGATACATTAGAGCAAGTTAGCATAAAGAGTTAAGGATAACTTTGGGGATGTATGATGGGAAGAAAATAAAAGAAAATTTCTTTGTTGGAATAGAATGGCTGGTTTCAGGAAGTAGTGGGTTCCATTTTGCCAGAGATCTTCAGGCAGAGATTAGAAGACCACTTGTTGGCAATGATGTCAAGGGGATTTTTGCTCAGGTATAGGTTAGGAGAATCAATGATTCTTTTGACCTCTAAATATTTTATTTGATGTTTGACATAGCTCCTGAAATAAAGACTATCCTGTACCCTATATATGTTAGTGACTTGAGTGTTTGCATGATAGCTGAGAGTCTTTTAACACAACTTTGTAGAGGCCTAGAAATAAATTTTATTCTAATATTCCCAGGGAAATGGGCACACGCCAAATAGAAATTGTTGGATACCACTCTGCTCCTTGTCCCAAGTATGGACCCAGTATGTATAAACTTAGAATTCAGGATTTTAAGCTATGATATTATATTGTATATATCTGTTAAATGTCATAGATATTTCAGTGTAAGTTTTTTTTTCAATTCCCATCATCCCCAAGAAGTTATCTAAACTGAGGGAGACAAGTGGGCTCCTGGAGAATCACAAATTCAGAGATTAGAGTTGGAAGGGCCTTCAGAGGCCTCTATTCTAACTGATTTCTGAATACAAATCCTTTCTACATCTCTGCCAATAAGTGGTAGAAGGGCTAGTGGAAGGGAGAGAATTTGGACTTCAGATTTTCAAAAAATGATATAAATTCTATCTATCTATCTATCTATCTATCTATCTATCTATCTATCTATCTATCTACCTATCATCTATCTATGCATCCTTTTTGGGGGGAATCTCCATCGAGATCCAGCTCCTTTTCAGCACCTGGGCACTTTTTTGAATTCCAGAACCTAGCTACTGCCAACTGTCCCATCCACCATGATTACAGAAATCTTATCCCTTGAGTGAAAAGCAGTCCTTACAACAAAGTGTATATTTATTTATTTGTTTGTTTTCATTTGATGCTGAAAGTTTGGTGAGTTCCAACAGATTCCAAATGCAACATTTGAAAGAGAAGCAAGGGAGAAAAAAAGCTGGGCATTCCATGGTGGCTTTTATTAAACACAAACAAACAATCCTCATGCCAGCTCAGTGAGGTCCCCAGCTAAGAATGCTGGTACTTTTTATCAGAAGTAGAAAATCCAACTAACTCTCAGTCCTAAATTACTGATTGGATATTAGAAAGAAAATCAACACAAAAAGCAAACTCCTTGAAATAGCTAATCCTGTCTGACATTCTCTTCACTTTGGAAATTGGATCATAACAATTTTGCCCTATGGAGAGTACATAAATTGATTCACAGATAGGGTCTCCTTATACTCATGTAAGGTACACATTAAGTCATTGCAGCTTACTGATGGAGATGATTGGTGTGTGTAAGTAGTGGCACCAGAGAAGCCATCATCTTGACCATGTAGGACCAGAAAAAGAGATTGACACATCACATATTAGAATGAGATGAAAAATAAGAATCCTTATCTCTAGGGAAAATTCAATGAGGAATGGTCAGGCTGTCTAACTGAGATACTTCTTGACTTCTGAATGAGTGATGGAGTGGCTAGAGGGAGGGAGGGAGAGAATTTGGACTTCAGATTTTCAAAAATGATATAAATTCTATCTATCTATCTATCTATCTTATTGTCTATCTATCATCTATTATCTATCTATCTATCTATCTATCTATCTATCTATCTATCTATCTATCTACACACAAATAAGAGTGGGCAGTGGCAGAGGATAATTTTTTTCTAGATAGTGGGTTGAAATTGTGCTGGGACAAGGCAGCTCAGTTTATCTCCCAGACAGTATGACTGATGTCCTTAGCCCCTTGATAAAGGCACCAAGGTGATGGAACGTGAGGAGTAACTACATTATTTGGCCAGTGAAGGACCATAGGGTGAAGGATGAGGATGGTTGCCATCAAAGGGAAGAATCACTTCCTCCACCCACCAGGGATAGAATTTCCCTCTGTCAGATGTTCAAACCTTGGAACAAAATATTTGTGACCACACAAGAATCCAAGGAAGGGAAAAGAAGCAGAGAACAAGTATCTATTAAGTGCCTACAATGTGCCAGACCCTGTTGGAAATATTTTGATAAATATTATCTCATTTTGAGTCACAATTCTCACAGCATCAGTCCTACATTTGTTTCTCCAGAACTATGGAAAGGGCCTCCTGCATTTTGATGGGATTCTTATTTATTTATTTATTTATTTACTTACTTATTTATTTATTTAAAAAAATTTAAACATTTATTAATATTCATTTTTAACATGGTTACATGATTCATGCCCCTACTTTCCCTTTCACCCCCCGCCGCTGTCCCCTCACCCATGACCTACCCACATTTCCACTGGTTTTATCATGTGTCCTTGATCAAGACCTATTTCCAAATTGTTGGTAGTTGCATTGGTGTGGTAGTTTCGAATCCACATCCTCAATCATGTCCACCCCAGCCCATGCGTTCAAGCAGTTGTTTTTCTTATATGTTTCCTCTCCTGCATTCCTTCCTCTGAATGTGGGTAGCATCTTTACCATAAATCCCTCGGAATTGTCCTGAGTCATTGTATTGCTGCTGGTACAGAGGTCCATTACATTCGATTTTACCATAGTATATCAGTCTCTGTGTATAGAGTTCTTCTGGCTCTGCTCCTTTCGCTCTGCATCTGTTCCTGGAGGTCTTTCCAGTTCACCTGGAACTCCTCCAGTTTATTATTTCTTTTAGCACAATAGTATTCCATCACCCGCATATACCACAGTTTGTTCAGCCATTCCCCAATTGAAGGACATCCCCTCCTTTTCCAGTTTTTTGCCACCACAAAAAGCACAGCTATAAATATTTTCGTACAAGTCTGTTTATCTATGATCTCTTTGGGGTACAAACCCAACAATGGTATGACTAGATCAAAGGGCAGGCATTCTTTTATAGCCCTTTGAGCATGATTCCAAATTGCCAGCCAGAATGGTTGGATCAGTTCACAGCTCCACCAGCAATGCATCAATGTTGCCACATCCCCTCCAACATTCATTACTCTCCCCTTCTTTCATTTTACCCAATCTGCTAGGTGTGAGGTGATACCTCAGAGTTGTTTTGATTTGCATTTCTCTAATTATTAGAGATTTAGAACACTTTCTCATGTGCTTATTGATACTTTTGATTTCTTTACCTGAAAATTGCCTATTCATGTCTCTTGCCCATTTATCAGTTGGGGATGACTTGATTTTTTATACAATTGCTTTAACTCCTTGTATATTTGAGTAATTAGACCCCTGTCAGAGTTTTTCATTATAAAGATTTTTTCCCCAATTTGTTATTTCCCTTCTGATTTTGACTACATTGTTTTTGTTTGTACAAAAGCTTTTTAGTTTAATATAATCAAAACCATTTAATTTACATTTTGTAATTTTCTCTAACTCTTGCTTGGTTTTAAATTCTTTCCTTTCCCAAAGATCTGATAAGTATACTATTCTGTGTTCACTTAACTTATTTAAAGTTTCCCTCTTTATATTCAAGTCATTCACCCATTCTGAATTTATCTTGGTGTAGGGTGTGAGATGTTGATCTAAACCTAATCTCTCCCATATTGTTTGATGGGATTCTTTATGGAAACCCTCCAGGGACACAAGGACAAGATTTGCAGAGAGTAAGAAAAGGAGAGATCTTAACTGGGGAAGGGAAGTCCATATCATGATACACATCTAAATACTTAAGATTAAGTATATGATCTCTCCCTGATAGAATGTAAGTTCCTGGAAGGCAGGGGCTCTTTCACTTCTATCTTTGTATTCCTAGCACCTGGAACAATGTCTAATACTTAATATTCAACCTTTGAATTCAATTAAATTGGCTCTTTTATTAATAGAATCATAAAATGGATCCTAAAACAAAACCATCCCATTTGACTCTTTTCTCTTCCTCCTGCAATTCCTCCTGGAATCATAGAACTAGATCATTCTGGCCTTTGGATGCCTTATTTATAAAACAAAGGAGTTGCATTAAATGACCACCAAGATTCTTTCTAGCCTAACTATGATTGCTGCTGCCTGTGAAGTCTTTTAGTGGGTGGGCATGGATCAATAAATATATACTTATTTAACACCTACTACATGTCAGGCACCATACCAGGGACTGGGGACACAAATATTAAACTCTCGAGGTGTTAACATTGTAATGATCTGAAAATATCTGAAAGAGTAGGGGAAGAGGTACCATAGCCACCAAAATTCTATTTTCTACTAGAAATTCAAGGAAACCATAGATGAAAGGGTTCCCACATAACAGTAGCAGCCAGATTGGACTTTTATAGCCAAGGTCACATATTAGAGTAGAGAGAATGCTAGACCAAAAAGAGTCAGAAAGTCCTTAAAAATGTACATGCTGTCACTGATCTTTATGCTTCCTAGCTATGTGACCACGGGCAAGCCAATGACCTTTTTAGAACTTCAAATTCCTCGTCTTTAAAATGGGTATGATAAATAATACTTTTATCGTTTGTACTCTGTTTTTGAAGAGGACCAATGACATCATGATGCTGTGGTAAAATAGTGGATGATGGGAGATGTCTTGGCTTGTACATGAATTGGGTTTAAGTGAGGCAGAGTTGCACAAAATCACCAGCGTCACTCTCTCTTCCAGAGTCATAAAGGTCCAGTGACAAGATAAATGTCAGCATGGCTATTGATGGCCTGGGATGCAATGGACGACCTTGGCATCTTTGACCACTGACCAAGCTCTAAGTTTTCCACAGTGCCTGCTTCATTTGCTTTCCGGGCCATTGGAATAAATTGTTCTTATCTGCCCATTCTACTAAGGGAAGTCTTCACATACTTAGGGTAGCTATTCTTCTAACTTACTGATGGGTTAATGGCCTGTTGGTTACCCTCAACTGGGCTTAGCCAATCTGCCAAGTTAGTTTATCAGGGTGTGGCCATTGTGTATTTTATATAGGTTCTAGGAGTCATAGGTGAGAGTTGGGAGAAAGGTAGAGGTAAAGGTAAAAAAAAAAACTAAAGAGAAAAAAGAGAAAAAGAAAAAAATGGTAAAGAGAAAGGTAAAAAAGTCTTGACAAACCCTTTCACCAGAGGTGCTAGTTCTTCCTTGATACCCCATGCACCCAAAATAGTATTTCTATTTTAACCCCCAGGGTGGTCATGGAAGCTCTTACATTTGATATAAAACATTTATGTTTTAATCTTCCCCACTGCTTGCTTACCTCTATAATCTTGAACAAGTCCTTTCTTGGCCTCATTTTCCCCATCTGTAAAATAAGGAGTGGGAACAGATGACCTAGAGGTCTCTCTTTTCAGCTCTAAATTTTATGGAAAGTGGTTTTTTTTCAGATTTTAAAGGACTATATAAATCTCAATTATTGCTTTTCTTTACTGGGTAGATTCTAATCTACTGATTGTACAGTCTTGCATTTGGGTTTCTATCAAACCTTTCATTTATAAAAAAGAGGAATTTGGATTCAATAATATTTAAGGTCCCTTCAAGTTCTACCAAATGATGAATGTATTCACAAGAATCTGGTCTGGTGCTCAGCTGTTTAACCCACATATGTTTCCCACATGTAACCCCCTTCATCAGTTCAATAGCACAGTTAGGATGGCATAAGCCGAATTACTCAATTAGAGTGATTGACATGGCACATGTGTGTGTGCGTGTGTGTGTGTGTGTGTTGGGGGAAGGGGAAGGTACATACATGTACACTCAGGTTTTAGGCCCCACTAAACAATCTTTCAGCAAAAGAATGATTTTCAGCAATAAGCTACTGTGTTGTCATTTGTTTCTTCTTCCAATCAAGGTTTTAGCCAAGAAGAGGCTGTCAGTAGGTTGACAGTATGAGTGACTTTGATGTACTGGGGACAGTTCAGTACCCTATAAACAAAGATATTCCAGGCTCTTCCACTGAGACAAAGCAGCTCTGGGACCTGGAACACATGAATTAAAACTGGACCACAGACCCAACTTTTTCCAGGAATAAATTGAAACTGATTGCAAACATGTAAGAATGACATACATATCCAGGACAGGATTCAGTGTGCATTTCCTGGTTGAGAGAGACACTTTTGCAGTTGCCAAGGGAGAATGCAGAGGAAGGGTCAGTAGAAAAATTAGAGGATCCCAGCAGCAGGCATAATTTGGAGACTCAAAGGAGAAAGCTTTTCACTCTCTCTTATAGAATTACTTAAGGCAGTTGGTTGCAAGGACTACAATTTGTTATTCTGTTTTTTGAACTCAGGAAGATGTCTTCCTGACTCTAGGTCTAGTATTCTCTCTATCATACCAATTAGCTGCCCTCAGATGTTTAATGTAATATATAACACTGGTAACTCCTCAAGAAGTTGTTGTGAGTGTCAGAAGAAAAAAAATACATATATACTTTAATCCAGAAATACTAGTAAATACTACTAAAAATTCTCCTTGCTTTACCTTTGATCTTTTTATGAAAGCTTCTATTGTTTTTTCTATTACAATGGTCCTAGCTCTTGATTTCAGTTTTAAAAAAAATAGTAAAGAAAGACTATTTCAACCATTTCTTTATTTTTTAAACAAAAATGAGTTTATTTATCAAGTGCTTTTTATGCACTTATTTTTAAAGTAAAAATATAATTTTATGAATGGATTGACAGAATTATGTTGTATATAGAGAAGAACTATAACAAATAAAAGGTGTTCTGGAAGCTCATTTCCAGGGTTATAAACATTTATTAATAAAAAGAGAGTGAGAGAAGTGTGAGAGAGAGAGATTTCCTTTAAAGTAAGATCAGGTCACTTTGATGCTGCCTTGCTTCTTGCCAAACACAAGCCCAGGGAGTCAGTCTGTTCAAGAGAGGAAGTAAAAATGTCTCTCTTTTCACTTGCTTTTTAAACCCCACTAACTCCTCCCTCTGTGGCAACATTGCATGTTGATGCTCACAGTGATGCTGACACTCAGGCTGATGCCAGGGATGCCAGG
The DNA here is from genome assembly GCF_016433145.1 of Gracilinanus agilis. Lineage (NCBI taxonomy): Eukaryota > Metazoa > Chordata > Mammalia > Didelphimorphia > Didelphidae > Gracilinanus > Gracilinanus agilis. The sequence continues at coordinate 251,958,993 of NC_058135.1, forward strand.
GCTAGACTAGGTACTCAGGATTAACATCCCTTAAATAATTTCCTTCCCACAGATCCTTGAAGACAGAAAAACCTGGGTTCACTTCTTTCCTCTGACACAGAATGGCAATGGGAAAATCATTTTACCTTTCGGTGATCAGACAAATCTTTAAGACTATAAGTTGAAGGAAAGGTTATATTATGAATTGGTACAGGGAGTTACTTAGCAAAAGGACATTTTATTTCTTAATAGTGTGATAAAATGAATTTTTATTATTTTGTTTTTAATATCCATCCCAACTTCTTGTTTGGGTGAATCAACCTCACAGAAGTCATGGCACAACTTAGGTAGCATTGTGATATCTAGTAGATAAGGAGCTAATTAGACTTTCTTCATTCTTTATTTATTCATAGGCTTAGAGCTTAGAAGAACTGACTTCCAATCTTGCCTCAGACACTTACTAGCTGGGTTACTCTACCCGATGTTACTCAGTATCTCTCTGAAAATCAGTCTCCTCAAATGTTTACTATTATTCAGTCATGCTTAACTCTCCATGACTCCATTTGGAATTTTTATGACAAAGATAGAATGGTTTGCCATTTCCTTCTCTAGTTCATTTTACAAATGAGGAACCAAGACAAACAGGGTAAAGTGACTTGCCCAGGATAAGAGCTACTAAATATCTGAGGACAGAATCGAACTCAGGAAGATAAGTCTTCCTGACTCTAGGTCTAGTATTCTCACCATCGTACCACTTAGTTGTCCTCAGACGTTAAATGTGTATTATAACACTGGTAATTCCTCAAGAGGTTGTTGTAAATGTCAGAAGAAAAAAATATATATACTTTGATCCAGAAATACTACTATAGTCCTATACTCCAAAAAGAGTGAAGACAGAAAAGATCTTATATGTATAAAAATATTCATAGCATTTCCTTTTGGAGTGGTAAAGACATGGAAACCCAGAGATTACCTATCAAATATAGAATGGCTGGTCAAATTATTGTCTATGAGTGAAATGAAATACTATTACCTTGTAAGAAATACAGTGGGGATGGTTTCAGAAAACTTGTGAAAACTTGAATGAACTGATGCAGAGTTAAGTGAACAGAACCAAGAGAACAATTTTCCTATCACAACATTACAAAAATGAAATTAAGAACTGATCATTTCATGAAATGATTGTACATGAAATGAACGACGCTCATTTCATCATTCTAGATAGACTGATGATGGAAAATGCTACCCATTTCCTACCAGAGAGATGATGGACTACCTATAAAGAATGAGATACACAATGTTGGACATGAACAATGTGGAAATTTGTTTTGCTTGACTATATTTATTACAAGATTTTTCTTTTTCTTTTTTAGTATTGAGGGTGGGAGGGGAGAAGAGAGAAAATACATGCTTGCTAATTTAAAAGAATTAAAATTTAATTTAAAAATTTATGTCAAGTGCTTTGTAAACCTAAATGTACTATGTAAATATTGTTTTTTAAAGGGTGGGAGGAAAGAGAATTATTCTGTTTTTTTATTACTTGAAAAAGGAGATGTTTCTAGAGACTGAACTTTGAGGATGAGTCAGCTGTAGAACTATCTGTTCTTAAGATGATAATTGGACATAGGTAGAACTGAATAATAGAGATCTGAGTGTATTTTCTGAGACATTCGCCTCCCAACTGCTAGATCTGGGACTAAAGCTTCAGTAGCTGTTCCTTAGCCCTTTCCTACTTACAAAAAGATGGTCTTCCCTCAGCATGGATAGAATTCTGGGTCTGGAGTTAGGAAAAGTCATCTTCCTGAATTCAAATCTGACCTCAAACACTTACTGATTGAATGACCCTGAGCAAGTCACTTAAGTCTTTCGGCCTCAATTTCCTTATCTGTCAAATGAGTGAGTTGGAGAAGGAAATGGAAAACCATTCCAGTATCTTTGCCAAGCAAACCCCAAATGCGGTCACAAAGGGTTGGACATAATTGAAAATGACTGAATGACAACTGAACAACAATAAAATCTCTGGACAAAATGCTTTTTTTTTGGTTATAGTGTGGCTCATTTATCTCTCTCACTTTAGCTTGTGGGCTGCCTGGTCACACTGCTGACTCATTGTAAGTCCATTAAGAACTCTAGGGTTTTTTTTTCCATGAACTGATTTCCTTGAATATCCACTAGTTCTTATCATTTTTGGCCTCTGTTACTCTTACATACCTCCATAGAGATGGAGGTGAAATGTTATATGAGGACATGGAGAGAACACTGAACTTTGAGTCACAGGTCTGGAGTTTGAATTTCATCTCTGTCTTTAATTAGCTGTGTGACCTCAAACAAGTTACTCACTTCTCTGAGCCTCCATTTCTTTCCCCTATAAAATGAAGTAGTTGGATTAGATGATTTCTGAGGTTCCTGAGACACTAACATTCTCTAAGGTACATCATTGTTTGGCTTCAGACTAGCATCACTGTGGGTGAGTCTTATGCAAACTGGCAGAGATTATATTAGAGGCACATATTGCCTTCCAGATGTTTTTCCCCCTTTTTGTTGAACACCATTCCTGGTTTGCCTTGGCCTTGAACATCCTACAACTTTATTTTTAAAGCACTTTTATTTGGGGCTTTTCATTTGGCAGCTAGGTTTTGCTGGTCCCCTTCTGACTGAAGTAGTAGATGTGTTTCCATGACAACAGGGTAGTTTTCCTGGATGCCCACGTTCAATATGCTTAAGGAGATATTAGGATCTCAACCCATTTCATTAGCTTTGCAGCCCCTGGGATGTAACATTGAAGGCTCAGGGAAGGGGGAAGCTTCCCGTTAATTCCACTGAAACCTGGTGATATTGACTGGATGGGGATGACATTTCCTTTATGGGGACTGGGCTTTAGTTGCTTGGACTTTGTAAGTAGGAAATGTAATTACCCAAAGAAATATTAAGGGGGTTGGTCACTTTAGCTAACAAAAAAAGATCTGCAAGGAAAATCTTCGGGATGATGGCAGAGAATTTAAGTCCGAAAGCAAATAACCAAGATATTTAAAAATATATATATTTTGTACCTATTTGTTTATTTTTCTGCTTCTTTTATGAAAAAAGGAAGATGGACTTCAGTCAAAATTAAAAATATAATTTCCCAGGGCAGCAGTTAAGGACATGAAAAGTGCATGCAAATAGCACTAGATGTGTTTACTGAAAGGGCAAGGGTTTGAGGTTGATCTCATTGATGAGGCAAGAGGAGTTCCTCATACAACCAACATTAGACTGAGATGCTCAGGGACCTCTGTGGTGTTCCCTGGAGTGTGAGCTGTGTGGTGTGGCTAAAGGAGTACAGCAAACCCTTGACTTCCTCCTTGACCTTGGCTCCACCAGCTCTGCTGAACCTTGCTGTGCTCCTTGACTTCTCTTTGTGTAAGACTAGCTCTCCTGAAAATCTCTAAAACTGCCCTCTTCATGCCTTTCTGTTAAAAGTCCATCTTGTCTGTTGACTTCACTGATGGATTTATTTATTCATTCATTCAGCAAGCAGTAATCAAATGTTTACTATATGTAGGATAAGAAGGAACCTGGTAAAATGGATTGAGATCTGATCTCAGAGTCAAGGAGACCTAAAGTCTTCAAGTCCAGCCTCTGGCACATACTGGCTTTGTAACCTTGAGCAAATCACCTCATCTCTCAATGACCCAAGGCAGCTGTCTAAGACTATAAATTGCAGAAGAGGTACTGACCTATATTGCTTAATTTAAGAGAGGCCCCCTTATTTGGGATTTCCTATGCCAATGAAATCACAAGTTTGGTTCCATCCCATGTGAGCAATAGAATGTTGTAGATAGAGGAGTCAGGAGAGTATTGGGTTCAAATCCTTCCTCTGACATTTACTAGCTATGTGATCATGAGCAAGTCACTAATCTTTCCATATTCCAGTCAACTGTCTAAAATGGTCGGTTATGTAGAGGACCTAGACCCAGTAATGTGGGAACAGGCTGGAGTGAGTAAACCAACTGAAAGAATAAGTAGATCTCTCCATGTCTAAGTGAGAGGGGTGAGTTAGATGCACAAATGTTCGCTAAGCACTTACTATGTGCCAGGTTTTGTGCTAAGTGAAAAAGGAATGGAACAAAATCAAAATGAAAGACAATTCCTGCCTTCAAGAAGCTTACATTCCATTGGGAGGGGACAACTCATAAAGGGGGAGGAAAAGTGGAGGGGAAGGAAGGGGAAGGTACTCACAGAGGTGCGTGGTGCCAAAATCTAGAAAGAAACAGAGTCGAGAGAAGAATGGAAGAAATGGAAGTTTCAGGAAAAACTCACCAATGGAAGAATGTGGCCCCAGTGATGAAAGGATGTTCCAGGATGAGGAGTCTATATGTCCTGAGAGAAATTATAGGGTGAGAATAAAGCTAAGCCATGGTGGCAAAAATCTGCCCAGTCAGAAGCAGAACTGGGAGAAGAATGAGGTGAGGTGTTACCTTCCAGAGTTGCCACTGCAAAGACTCATCATAAATCTGTCTTATTTGCAGATTAGTGGTTAATCTACATTGGTGGAAGGATTTCCATAGTGGGAGCTCTCTATTCCTCTGAAACCACAAATCTGAGCAATAACAAAAGGGCAAAGCATTTTATTCAAAACAGGATACAATGACAAAAGGAAAATAATCACTTCCCTCAAGAAGCTTGCATTATGCTGGGGTCTGGGTGGAAGAGACAACATATATGTATATACTTCAATATAAAATAGGTTTAAAATAAATTGGGGGCACTAGCCCATGATGGGTGGTGGTGGCCAAGATTCCTTAGTAAAGTGAGGGGAATAAAGATGAGTACGGTTCCCTGATAATTTAGGATGTTCCAGATATGATGCTGGCATTCAATAAGTCTCAGGATTCATGTGGAACTGGCGAGCCAGTCAAAATGAAGTCATCCTTGCCTACAGGCTCCATCACTCTTTTAAAGGAGAGACTGGAGAGCATCTGAAAAGCAAGGTTGAATTAAGGACAATCCAAGCCAATGTGGCTTGGAGTGCAAGAGTCATGCACCACAAACCTGTGGAATTTCTTCACATTTAAGAAGTACCTAGGAGGCCACCATATTATTTAGATTTTAAGAGAACTGGAAGACAAAGCATGAACACACACACACAAATACAAATAAACAAAACAATAAAACAACCTTTTTGAGTCCACTGTTGAGATTATACTTAGAGGGTTATAAAGTGCTTCCAGGACCCAGACAGCATTTTTTCCAGACTTCCTTATGTCCTGACTCAGACTGTGGAATCTATATCCAGGCCCACAGTCTACGAGCAATGAGAGCAGTTGGCTTGGAGTTAGGGTCTAAATATGTTGGGGATACCTTTTCATGGATAGTGGAGTTGGAGTAGGACCCCCCCCCCCACACACACATATACCCTTTTTTAACTTAACGCTCATTTTAGATGACTTAGGGTTGTGTTGGCGAACCTATGGCATGTGTGCCAGAGTGTGCTGGAGGGGCTGCTCCCTTCCTCCTCTCTAAGTGTGCCTGAGGACATTTCTCACATAACTTCCCCTCTGCTCAGTAGCCCAATGGGAGCTCTTCTTCCTTCCCCTGTCTGGTGTAAAGCAGGGGGCTCACATGTGGCAAAAGGGTTACAGTTTGGGCATTTGACCTCTAGAAGGTTTGCCATCACTGACTTAGGAGCTGTTGTGATCCAGATAAATTTGAAGGCAGCATTGAATTGAGAAAAGGACTCATTTACTACCTGTGAGATCTGGGACAAGTCATTTAGACCCTGTTCCTCAATTGCCTTGTATAAATAAAGTGCAAATAAAGTGACTCGACTAGACCAAGAGTTCCTAACCTTTGTTGTGTTATGGATCCCTTTGGCAATCCAGTGAAACCTACGGATTCCTTCTTAGATTAATGTTTTTAATTAATAAATTATATTAATGTATACTAATAAAATTTAATTAAAATTAATAATTATATATTGATAAATGTTAAAGTTAGTTTAAATTAATAAATAAAATATATGGTGATGCCAAGGAACATAAATCTATTGAGAAAGATCAAAGTGTTTTTTTTTTAATTTCAGGTTGTTTTGCTTTTATGTGAGTATTCTCTTACAACAATTACCAATATGGAAATTTTTTGCATGATAATACATGTATAACCCAGATCCAATTGCTTGCCATCTCTCAGAGTGGGGAGAGAAGGGAGGGAGGGACACAATAATTTTGGAAAATGCATGTTGAAAATTGTTATTGCATGTAATTAGGAAAATAAAGTATTTTTGAATAAAAAAATCCCAAGTTCATGGGCCTCCTGAAGATAAAGAAGCCTTGATGTGGATGGTCTCTGAAATGAATTTCAGTTGTTTAGTATTTAACTCACAGGGTTCCTGAGAGTTTGAACTGTGATATATGAAAAGCATTTTAAAAGTAGTTAGAGAGGCAGTAGATAGAGTGTTGGACCTGGACTAAGGAAGACCTGGGTTCAAATCCAGCCTCATATTTCTAGTTGTATGACTCTAGGCAAGTTGTTTCACCTCTGTTGCCTCAATTTTCTCATCTGTAAAATGAGGATAATAATAATAGCATCTACTTCACAGAGTTGTTGGGATCAAACCAGATAATATTTGTAAAATACTTCGTCAATCTTAAAGTTCTATATAAATACTAACCATTTTTATTATTTCTGGTCTAAATCTATGATCCTTTGAATCAAGGACCTTTGGTCTTTTCCCCAAATAGGGAGAAATTTACATTATAAATATTTTATTGTATCATGTTTTCAATTTCATAGAACTAGAGATTTAGCAATGGAAGGGATCTTAGATGAGGAAATTCAGGCTAAAGGATATTAAGCAGCTTCCTATAGTTCATATTTATAGTGGAATTTCAACCCACGTTCTTTGACTTTGAATCCAGTCCAAGGATTGGGCTTATTTTGTATTTTTCTTCCTAAAAGAACTGTTTTAGATGATTATTAAACTTATGAGGCATAAGAGAGTAGAGGGACATGAGAGAAAGAAGAGGAGGAAAATCAGGGAATTCTAGAAGTCAAAAGATGTACTTTCTAGCACAGAGAAATTATTTAGACTCATGTTGAGAGACCTGGCATTCCCCAGGGCACCCTCATTCTTGAGATATTAATGCACTTGTTGCTAAAGGTGGGCAATCCACACTGCCTGTTCTTTTTAGGAAATCACCTGTTTCTACATAAACTGAAAAACCTTGCAGGGAAAGGGTTTTCAGTAAAGTTACTGACATATCTAGGACTATTTAAATTAATCACAATACATTATAGACAGATTTATTCATTTCATGCATGTCATATGTCTTCATGACAACTCTTTAAAACAAAATGGAAAAAAAAGTCTTTTCATTTGCTGCTATTAAAATATAACTTGTGGCCCAGAAAACCAACTCTGGATTTACAAAGACTTTCTAATTTTAAATTGTTTATTTTGGGGTTTTTGATTTCCTCCCTTTAAGAATCCTCCCCCTCCCATGACATCCGAATGTGACTCCTTTTGTCCCCAGTCAGGAAATATAAACATGATTCCTGTATAGATTTCTATAGAAAAAGTAGCAGTGTCTTTAGTTTCTTCACAAGCACTAAGCTAACAATCCAATAAATAAAGCAACAGCTTCATTTCACCTGAAAGAAAATGAAAAATATAGAGGATTCACACATGAGTTCATAAAGAATCACAATGTTCCTTCCCACTCTGTCAACTTTAGACCTATCCCTTCCCACTTGTAGAGTCATGGAGTTTTACAAAGCCTCTTAGACTTGGTTATTATCTTCCTCCCAATTCTTGTACTTCTTAAAAAGGGACAAAATATTTGGTGTCAGTAGAGAACCTACCTTTTACACTTTGATGAACTCATCATCTCCTAGGAACTCAGGGTTTTTTGGACCAATAAGACCTCCTAAAAGGGTAAAGCATCACAAGTTACTAGAGGGTGCATAATTAGAGAATTTTGTACCTTTTGAACTATGTTCCCCAGAATTCCTTTCATCTCCCAGCATCCTTTTCCCTTCCCCCCACGTTTGAGTCTTCACATATTGTTTATAAGTTCTGTAACTCCTCCCTTTCTTTCTCTTCTCTCATGACCGGGGCTGGGTTAGCTAGCTTTTTTACTTTAGTTATTATTAATTAACTTTATAAAATCTAATACTTAATTATTGTATATTAAATTCAGTCTTTGCAAGGGGCACCTCCTTCTAATTCAGAGTACCATTATAGGGTAAGGTCTGGGTTTGTCCCCACATAGTGCTGCTCTGTGTCTTGCTACTTGTTGACTTGGTCTTCAAGTCCTCTGCTTGGTCCCAGAACTCATTGCCCAGCAATTCCTTTGTGCATGAAGCTTAGTGCAAGAAATTGGCCCTATCCATAATTACTCCTCTTTTTTCCTTTAGGATGAGAGTTCTTAACTTTCTGTGCCGTGGACTTTTTGACAGTCTGATAAAGCTTATGGGCTCCTCAGAATAAGTTTTTTAAATGCGTAAAATAAAATACAGAGGATTAGAAAAGAAACATATTAAACTGAAATGGTTTATTATTTATCCTTCTTTGCAAAGGACTATTACAATAGAAATATGTTCCTATTTGTAGAAGAAACTAATTATATTGAAATAATTCTTTCTCTATTTTAGATCCATAATCGTTTGCATGTTGTCTTCCTCATTAGAATGTGAGCTCCTTGAGAGCAGAGGCCATATTTTCATTTTTCTTTCTTTTTTCTTTCATTTTAAAATCATTAATGTGAGGCCCAGGGAGATTGTTACTTATCCAAGAGGAAAGGGAGAGAGACAAACATTTATTAAGTGTCTATACTGTGTTAAATGTCTTAAAAATAGTATCTCATTTGATCCCCACAATAATTCTAGTGCTATTATTATCCTGATTTTGCATGTGAGGAAATGAAGTCAGATAAACGTTTCATGACTTGCTTAAGGTCACACAGATAGTAAGTGTCGGAGGCAGTATTTGAACTTAGATATTCCTTCCTTCAAACACAGTCCTCTCTCTATTCACTGCATAACTGTCCATGCCATATGGTTAGTAAACTTTAGAGAGAGGATTTGATCCCAGGTCATCTCAATTTAGGGTCACTGTTTTTTCCATTATACCATGATACCCACGAGTCTCTTAACCTCCATATTCCTTGGGCAAATCCTTAGCTTTATCTATTGTCATAGATGAATTATAATCTTTATTGGTGGAAAGGATTCCCACATTGAGTTCCAATACTGATGAAATCATTTTATATATTCACCATGGTTGCCCTCTTTGGAGTTATAGCCTTATAGGATATAGGACAGTGACCTTTTATAGATTAAATGTCCAAACTGCAACCCTCATCCCACATGTGAGCTGCCCCCTTACCCCAGAAAGAGGAGGAAGGAAGCACTTCCCTTGGGCTTCTCTGCAGAGTGGTGGGTGATGTGAGAAATGTCCTCAGGAGTGCATGGAGGCGAGGAGGGGAGCAGCCTCCTCTGGCATGTGTGTCATAGGTTTCCCAACATGGATTTATGATATAGGATAATAAATCTAAAGATATTAGACTGTGGACTCCACGAGGGGAGTAACTATCCCTTGACTCTTCCTGTATTCCCAGTGTTGAACACATCTTTGCTGGAAGCCAGCCAGTAGTTTCCAGTTATCTTGAGAGGTGTGATGGTTTAGCCAAGAGGGAGGAAAAGAGAGTCAGAGACACAGTGACTTTCTGAAAGTTCTTCTCTCTGACTTCCTGCAAATCTTTATTTTTATACCTTTCTCTCACAGTCACACAAATGCTTGGAAAATTTACATTTCAAATTCAAAATAGAGAAAAACTCAAGGTTATGCTGGTTAAGCTGGCACACCTAACAAATTTCTACAAAATTCTACATATAGATTACACTGAGACTAAACATGCCTCAAGGCTACCAAAACTCTACTTTACTTAAGTTTTATTTTTATAAAAAGAACCTTTAACATATTTCAAAAGTGGATTAGAGTGTGCGAACCCCCATATTCAGGGGGACAAGTCTAACATGGGAAAGTAGTAAAGTGTGAAAATGTTTTGGTTTCATAGGGTTAAATTCAGCGTGAGAAAATGAAGTGAGAGTGTATTATGTTTTGATTTTGCCATGCTGTGTCCTTCAAGCTCTTGAGACAGTGAAAAAAGCAGCTCCTGCTATTTCACTGTGGGTGTAGTTATTAACTCATTAGATGCTGGTTGATTATAGAGTATTAAGAAGAATTCTATAATGGGAATTCTATAAATGGATCTCTATAAAGAAATTTTATATCTATACTACAAAACTTGAGGCTATCCTAAAAATATAGATCATAATAATTTTAATAATAAAAATGTATTAATCAGAAGAGAGTCACACAGAGGGGTCTGATTGGGTATCCATCTATCCTATGGCCCGATTTTCAGACAATAGGGATCAATGTAAGGCTTTGCCATTTACATTGACTTGATGGACCCTGATGGAGATCCTTATTTCTCTGAGGGGCTCCTGGCACATCTTCACCATTATTACCTCAGAATATCAGTCTTATGTGATAGCTGGCTGCCTTTCTCATCCAAATAAGCTTTTTTGATTCATTTTATCTATTTGATCTACCTCAGCGAATCAGAGGAGCAGTGATGGCCACAGGTGCATTTATCTTTCCTATTAATTGCCATTAAAATAAAAAAAAATAATTTCTAGGGGGGCTAAGTAATTTTTTCTGGAAAGGGGGCGGTAGGCCAAAAAAATTTGGGAACCACTGGGCTACCTATTCAAACAGAACTTTATTTGATTTACTGTTTTTCTACTGGTCTATTACCTTTTTTTTAAAACCCTTACCTTCTGTCTTAGAATCAATACTAAATATTGGTTCCAAAGCAGAAGAATTTTAAGGAATAGGCAATTGGGGTTAAATGACTTGCCCAGGATCACAAAGCTAGGAAGTATCTGAGACCAGATTTGAATCTAGGACCTTGGTTCTCTAGGCCTGGTTCTCTTTCACCTTACTTCCCTTCTATTACCTTTTAAAATAAACTTTCCTCCTATCCAGCCTATCTTGATTGTGGTGAATATGCTGAGATTTCTGCAAAGAAGAAAATATCTTTCCTTTCTAGCATTCTTCCCTGGTTCTCCGTGTGTAGTTTTTGTTCAGTGGAAAGAACATTAGATTCAGGGTGAAAGGAAGAGGGTTTACATTCTCTCTGAAACTTCCTACCTGGGTGATCTTGGACAGTTCACTTAACTTCACTGGGTTTTTCATTTGTAACATAGCTATCATTTATATGGCATTTTAATATATATTATCTCATATAATCCTTGCATATCCTATATAACAGTGTGGTGTATTTAATAACCTCTACAGATCCTTCCATTTCTAGATTTACAACTCTATCACCACATATTCTCTCTCTTTGTGTGTGTCTCTCTCTGTGTCTCTGTGTCTCCATATCTCTGTCTCTGTCTCTGTGTCTCTATCTCTGTCTCTCTCTGACTCTCTGTCCTGTCTATCTGTCTCTGTCTGTCTCTGTCTGTCTCTGTCTGTCTCTGTCTCTCTCTGTCTGTGTCTCTCTCCCAACTTATTCTTTCCATGTCTGGTAACACTGAAGGTAACACGCCTGGGAAGAATTCTTTTAAAAACATCAGACAAGTTGCTCAGATGGGTTCACCAGCCCCCGAGTTTCAGCTCTATCCAGAACAATAGCTCTCTCTGCTCGCCTCTTTCAGGCAAGATGAGACATTGACTTTGTTTTTCTTTTCTCCTCCAAGCTCTAAACTTGAGCAAACAATCTTTACTTAACCCACATGGAAAACTTGCAGACACAAACACATTCCTCCTCTCCCATTAGTGCTGGGATAAAAAGCAAGCTTCAAATTAGTTAATGCCCATGGAGCAGAGATGGTTGTTCTCTGTTGATGTAGAGTAGGTGGAAGGAGTGGGACTTAGGGTGGGCTATTTACTTTAGGGCCAATAGGGCAAGAAAAAAGCAAAACTCACTCAGGTTGCCAGATAAAATGGGAGTAGAGGGCAGGAAGGGACAAGGAACAATAGAGGTAGAATGAATCCTTCTCTCTGTGCCAGAAACTCCCATCTTCCACTAGGTAATAACCCAGTTAGATGGCATGGCTAAGGAGGGAGGCAGCTTTCCTGGAAAGAACCACAGTGTCCATTGTCATAGTCTGTTAATGTTTATGGAGTGTGCCTTTGGTAGGGTCACTGGGAACCACAGGCTGGTTTATTGTCCAGATGGCTAAAGGTTTGGTTCTAAGCTTGTTCCTTGATCTTCCTAGAAGAATGTCTAGGGCTTGACTATGTTATGGTGATGTCAAATGTCTGCAGACAAAGCCTTTGTGGTCTGGGAAAGGAGAATTCAGGGCAATCAGTTCAAGAAACAAACTAGGTTTAGGTTGGGAAAAAGGATATTCTCTAGAGTTTGAGATTTTGAGAACCAATAGCTAGTCTCTAGAATATATCAGTAATTGGAATAATAGTAATAATAAAAATATTTTAAAATGATCAAATCGTCTAAACAAAACCCCAATAAAACCCCATTACTCCAAGGCAAGTGTGGAAAGATGAATGCTTCTCATCAAAAAAGAAGGAAAAAGATTGATGGAAATTCTCTGATTATATGGTAAACAAATTTGTAGATTTAGAGAAATAGATTTGAAATAGATACCACTTAAATAATAAAGCTTTACACACCATTACAGTTACAAGATGTAAATGATATGGTTTTTATCTCAAAATAGAGCTTATGAAGTAACTAAGATGCAAAGACCCTCTGTGAACAATATCCTCATGAATATAATCAATAATACATGAATAAAGAAGCATTGTTAGGAACATAGTTTCTTTGTTATGAAATTTTTTATTGAAATTGAGGGGTTTAGGAATAGGATTACAAGATCAAGCCATTACCACCAAAAATCAAGAAAGATTATCCTTAAGGAGCCTAGACTTATCAACCAAAGCAGATTTTGCAAGGAAATGGTATGAATTATGCAGCTTATCTCTGTAGATTACAGAAATATAAACGGAATACCTAGTGGCATTTCGGTGGCATGGTGCATACAGTGCCGGACCTGGAGTCAGGGAAATCTGACTTCAAATCGATCCTTCCTTAGTCATCATTACTTACTGGCTGCAAGACCCTGGGCAAGTCACTTAAACCTGTTTGCCTCAGTTTCCTCATCTATGAAATGAACTGGAGAAGGAAATGGCAAACCATTCCAGTATCTTTGCCAAGAAAACTCCAAATGAGGTCACAAAGAATCAGACACAACTGGACAATGACTGAACAACAACAGAATACCGGGAAAAACACAATTCAGTGGCCAAAAGGTCTCTCTTCTTTATAAACTAGCAGATGCCAAATTCCTACACAATGAAGACATATTCCAAAATATCCAAATTTTGGAAATTAAAAAAAAAGATTCTGCTAAACTGAATACTCCTAACCTCTAAATTCTGTGGAATAGAAAGTTCTTATAGCAAGATAAAACAATTAGGAATAATTATATGTGCCAGACACTACTAAGCACTAGAGGTACAAATAAAAGTAAGCAAGACAGTCTCTACCCTCAAGGAGCTTTCATTTCTAATGAAAGAAGATATCAGTTAAAAAGGAACTGCAAAGAGAAATGCAAAGGATAGGGTTGGTTGGGAATGGAATCCCAATGGAATCCTGTTTTCTTGTTTAACAAAGGTTTCTTCTGCCTCCCCTATCTAAAGACTTGGTGCATTACTTTTCTAACCATTCTCCACGGTTCTTCTGTACCTTGAATGATTTTAGAGGACACTCTCTTCTCCAGCTTTGGTTAGGTCCCCTATTAATTAGGTTCCCCTAGTTTTTAGTATTCAAGCATGTTTCATTTAGTGAAACAGATTTTATAAATTTATTTATTTGTTTATTTATTTATGAAAATAAATTCATTTGATGAAACAGAACTTGTGTTTACAAATGACTACTTCAAACGTATAGGAAGAAAAACGAACAGTTTCCCCCATTACCTGTGAAGTGTGGCACAATGACCCCTTCCACTACTTTAGTCTCTGGAGGAAGAGAGGAAATGGGGAATTAAACTTCAGCTGAACTCAATTCTTTCACTAGAATTAGTCCCACAAGTTCCAAGTCCAAAGCCCTGCTCAGATAGTTTCCTGGGACTCTACTTCTTGTTCCCTGCTGGACTGAATGTAGCATCAGATCCAGCATCTTTTGCTCCAATGTCTAAAGCAGTGACTCCCAAAGTGGGTGCTACCACCCCCTGGTAGGTGCTGCAATGATCCAGGGAGGTAGTGATGGCCACACTTTTTTTTGGTATTACATTCTATTCTGAGTTCAATAAATAGTTTCATAATTTCCAGGGGCACTAAGTAATATTTTTTCTGGAAAGGGGGTGGTAGGCCAAAAAGGTTTGGGAACCACTAGTCTAAAGCTTTGTTGGGTATTCTGCTTCCTGAACCCAGACTTGGAAAAGATAATGAAAGAGATCAAAACCCCAAGTCTATTTTTTGAAATTACATGGTTCAAGGGGAGAGGAATTTGGAAGGTGGATGAGTTATTTGGAAGCTGCTAGAAAGAGAGACTAGAGGCTATTCCTGTCCAGGTTTTAAAGGTACAGCCAGTTCTGGGTATGTAACCCATTCAAATCTTAAAGCTCCGTCTAAATGTTATTGCCATTATTATTATCATAATTATCCATCATATTCCTTCAACATGATTTGACTAATTAATATCTCCCTAATATCAATTAAACAATTAAACAACGAACATCTATTAATTGTTACAAAAATATTTACTGAGAAGTTATAGCAAAGACTAACATCCTGATAATATATATTTCTTCCTCTCTCTCCACTCAAACTTAGGGAGAGGAGACTCATTTTAAAGTGGTTGCTACAAATAGTCAAAACCTCCACAGGTCCATTTGTAGTTATGATATAACCAATGGCCTTGATTCTCTTGCTCCCAGGGTTCAATTTCTCAGTCATCAGTTCAATTCACCCTTGGGTAAGGTGAAGCAGGAGCTTCCTCAGGGCTGATTTCTCTCCAGTTTTGGCTCATTGAGAGGACTTTGGATAGCTTTTGTAATCCTTTGAAGCTCAGGAGGGCAGACCTTGGTCCATTCTGTCACCAATATTTATTCACCCAAAATCAAGAAAGGATAAACATGGAGAGGCAAAAGAAACAGAGGCGCCCCGTGTTCATGATCACAGGGTGACAGATGGGAATAGAAGGCATCTGAGGCAGGCTACCTCTCTCCCTGCTTACAGGTCCTCAGAAGTTCTTGCCTCACTTGTCATCAGAGATGAGAAAGAATTTGTTCGAGCCTTTTTATATGTACCCTCAGTTTCCGCTGAGCAGTCAATTCAATACTTTTTGTCATGAGAGTATCTGTACCCATTCTGAAGAAGGAAGAGAATGGGCCCCATGAACACACATTTCTAAAATCAGGTTCAAATCTCCAAGTGAATTGGCAACAGGCAGAGGATTTTAGGCTTTCTCTAAGAACTGGACCCCTAGTGACCGACCAGTCCCCCTGACTACAATCAGATCATAGAAGAGACCTAAGAGAACGTGTAATACAGCACCCCCATTTTATAGATGAAGAAACTGAGGCCTAATGACTTGTCCAAGGTGGGCCTAATATGAAACATGAACCCCATGACTTCAAATCTATTTCTCTTTTCATTATGCCCTGCTAGCTAAAAGATTAGTTCTATTTGGTTTAGCAATCATTTACTTATTAAGTGACTTAGATATTGAAGACTCTATTGGGGACTGAGGATAGAAATAAAACCCTCAAACATCCCCTATCTTCAAGACCTTTCATTATACTAGTGGGGATCTTAAATATACATAGGGCATCAAATAAAAAAAAAGATGTAAAATAGCATAAAATAATTTCAAGAAGGAGAGAATGCTAGTAACTGAGAAGTTGAGGCAGTGGTTCTTTTTTTTTAAAACCCTTACCTTCTATTTTGGAGTCAATACTGTGTATTGGTTCCAAGGCAGAAGAGTGGTAAGGGTGGACAATGGGGGTCAAGTGACTTGCCCAGGGTCACACAGCTGGGAAGTGTCTGAGGCCAGATTTGAACCTAGGACTTCCCGTCTCTAGGTCTGGCTCTCAATCCACTGAGCTACCCAGCTGCCTCTGAGGCAGTGGTTCTTGACATATGTCTGGAAAGGAGTTAGGAATTTACTAGGATGGAGATGGGAAAGGACTGCTTTCCAGATGTCAGGAACCAGGTCTACAAAATGTGGAAGTGGGAGACAAATTCTCATGGACGGTCAATAGCTAGTAGGTCAGTTTGTTAGTGGTAAAGGGGTATGACAGTACAGGAAAGGTAGACAGGACCCCTAGCTTGACAATTATTTCCTCTGAGCTATTATCTTCAACTTATACATTCCTCAGTCTTTTAGTCCCTTTTCAACTTCTAGGCATGGCAAGAGACTTACTCTACATCTCACTGCATCTGAGCCTGGAGTCAGGAAGATTCCTCTTTCTAAGTTCCAATCTGGCCCCAGACACGTTGTAGTTGTGTGACCCTGGACAAGTCACTTAACCCTGGTTACCTCAGTTTCCTCATCTGTAAATGAGCTGAAGAAGGAAAAGACAAACCACAGCAGTGTCTTTGCCAAGAATACCCCAAATGGAGTCATAAAGAGTCAGATGTGTCTGAAGTAATTGAACAATAACAATAAAATCTTTTTATTCTTTTGATTTCCTGTAAATCATCCTTCCAGAGGTAGGCAGTGCAATTTAATGGGTAGAAAACTAGACTTGGAGTCAGGAAATCAGATTAAATTATGCATTGTCTTTGTGCTGGCTTCTACAGATGAAACAAATGAAAAGTGAAGCAATCCATGACCTCAAGGAAGATGCAGCTTTTATGTTTCCGACAAGTAAACCAACATTTATTAAGTGCCTACAATGTGCCAGACCTGGCAGTGGGCCAGAGAGACAAGTATAAGCAAAAAGAAAGGCAATTCCTGCCCTCGAGAAGTTTACACTCTAAAAAAATTCTGGGTTTGAATTTTACCCGAGACACCGGCTGAGTGAATCTGGATAAGTCACTTAATCTTTCTGTAAAATGAGAGGGTTGGACTTGATGACCTCGAAGGTCCTTTCCAGCTCTAAATCTATGATTTTTCTATATTTTTTTTTTTGGTGTATTAGAGGAGCCGTTAACTCCTCATACCTCTTCTTCCTACTTCCTACCTAGTAGAAAGGTCTCCTAACGAACCGCTTGAGTTTTGAGGGCATCTAATCAGTGAACTGAATACCGTTAATGCTGGAGATCTTCTCCTCCCCACCATCACCTTTCATCACCCCTCTGGCCAGTTCCCTCACATCTGGGCAATCGCATGAATTCTTTCCACAGAGGATCAAACCAGTTTCTTTCACAGAGGACTTAAAGAGCCTGTTTCAATCTGTGTTTTTTTTTTCCCTCTTTCATTTCAGGCAGCGTCTTCCCCATTTGATCAAAATATATTCCATTGTCACAGACCCTCCCCAACGTGAAGGGTTAAACCCGTCTGGCTATGTGCAAATTCAAGCCAGATGCAGATCAGGGAATTCAGGCCAATTCTGCTTTTGGACTTGGCAGACTATGGGCAGGCCAAGTGTTTCAAAGCCCAACAGTAGCTGGTAACTTAAGGTCTTGCTGAAAATCCTGCATTGTCTTATATGCAGTAAGGATGCTTATTTGGGGGGAGACATGACCTCAAATGTTCACTTTCCAAGGAGAAAATGAAGGTGAATCATTTAATTGGGATGTGTGTGTGTGTGTGTGTGTGTGTGTTTTACCTTCCACAGGATGCTTTTAGAATATCTGTTTGCATATGGGTGACCTAGAGGCTTAGTGGAAAGGTCCCTTAGAAGGTTTCAGAAGACCTGGGTTCACCCCTTGGCTCTGCCTTTTACTAACTGGGTATCCTTAAAATGATTTCCCTATTTTAAGGTCCAATTTCTTTATCTGGCTAATACTTGATGGCGCTAATAACTTGAGTTATACAATTTTAATAGTTAAAATTTATATAGTGCTTTACAAATAGCATCTAATTTGATCCTCACAACAACCCTGGGAATAGATGTTATTGTTAGTCACATTTTATAGGACAGGAAACTGAGGCAGACAGATTTAAGTGATTTGCCCAGGGTCACAGAGTAAGTGTCTGAGTCTGGATTTGAACTCAGATTTTCCTGACTCCAGGTCCTGTTCTCTCTACCACACCTCTCTCCTGCCAATAATACATGAAATTTGTGAAAGTATATATGCCATATACTAACATATGTTAGTACGTTAATAAAGAATATTACATATAATTATATGTAATATAAATATAAATATGTATAAATAATAAACATAATACTAACATAATAATATGACTATGAACTATTATATTATTAATTATAATATGACTATGAACTATTATATTATTAACTATAATATAACTAATAACTATTATATTATAATAATATAACTATTAACAATAATAATAGCTAACATTTATAAAGTGCCTATTTTGCTTGGCAACACTGTGCTTTATCACTCTTCTGGGCTATTTTTGCAGATCTCACTTTATTATTTCATTTAATCTTCACAATAACCTACAAGGGAGGTGCTATCATTATTCCCATGATAAGGCAACTGAGGCAAACAGAGAAGTGATTTGCCCTGGGTCACACAGTAGTAACTCAGGACACATTGAACTCAGATCTTCCTAATGCCAGATCTGGTGCTCATTTAATTATAAATCTTAGGTGAAATGTATAAAATTATAAATGCTACATAGTAAATGTTTACCATTATGCTACTATATCTACTCTCTCTATTGTTTGATACATAGGATATATCAGTGAATAAGTAATTATTTTTAAATACATTTTTGTTCTTATCTTTTATTCTATCACCTGAATTTCCCCCTGTGTTTCTATTTCTCTCCCTTCTAGAGTGTCATCTCTTATCACAAAGAATATCTTAAAAGAAAGAAGAAAAGAAAAAAAATCAGCAAAGCCAACCAATAACTCAAAAGAAAATCTGAAAATACAACACGTTCCATGCCAGTAGAACTCTCACTTGTGCAAAGAAGTAGAGGAAATTGTCTCCTAATTCCTTTTGGGGTGCCATACTTAGAATAAGGATTTATTAAGCACTCACTCTGTGCCAGGTACTGTGCTGGGACCACAGAGAATGCCAAAACCAGTTCCTGCCTCTGTGGAGCTCACAATCTAAAGGGGAAAACAGTATGTAAAGTATATACAAGTAGGCAGAGAGTCGAAAAAAAAAAAACCCAACCCAAAAACATTTCTTAAATATCCATTATCTAACAGGTACAAGATTAAGCCCCGGGTATACAAAGAAAGACAAAAACCACATTGCCTTTGATAAGAAACATTTCTGGGGCGTATTTTCTCATTTCTCAAACGAGGGGTCGGACTAAATGCCCTACAAGTTCCCTTCCAGTTCTAAGTCCAAGATTGTATAATTGAATAACAAATAGAGAAATTGAAAATGCACCTGCAGACATCATATCCTTTTCAGGTTCTGTAATATGATTTAAGGGAGCATTTTCCCCCTAAAATAGATATGAAGCAGGACACTATGGCCATTCAGCTCAGAAGCAAAGCTGATTTAAAGATCTTTTTGAAATGTTTAAAATAAAACTGTGAGATCGGCAAAAATAGCCCAGAAGAGTGATAGAATATTCCCACCTCACTGTCTGGAACTGACATGTGCTGAGCAGCAGCCATATACTCTCGCGTCTCCAGACTTTAATCGCTTAAATTTAGCAATCAACAGGTTCCTGGTGGCTTCTGAATGGAGGTGCTTTCAGAGAAGATGTAGACGTGGGTGAGCATCCATTTGCCCCAAGGAGAAAAGTCTCAAAGATCAATAAACAACACTTAGTTTAAACCACTAATGAGCTGTACAGAGTGGCTCCAAAGTCCCCCGTTTATTTGGCTTTTGAAAGAAGTTGGAATAACTTGTGGTGGAGGCTGTCAACACGCTAGACCGCAGTCTTGTGGCCTCTTCAGATTTTCCTTGCAGCCCCATCCGCGTCAGGGGCTGAGAGAAGGGGAGAATTTTGGCATGTGAAGAATGCAACTCACCCGCACCATGTTGGAACCCAACTTGGTTAACGGGGTCACAAGACACTCTGGAGGTGACTAGAAGTCAGCTTTGAATAACAAACCCTCTTCTGATTTCTGCCCATTACTCTCTCCAGTAAACCCACCAATGGCAATCCCTGTAAAAGACAGCGCTAGTTGGGTGGAAGCATCCTGAGGAGGAAACCTTGAAAGCCGTAATTTGATAGGTTTTAGCCAACCCTTCCCTTTGGTATTAGTGAAGAATACATTTTTATCTAGAAGAAAAAAAAGTTTTCCTAGACTTAGGGACGAGAAGGACAGTCGGGGAAATTGAGGCTAATTTTTTTTTTTCCAGTGTGTTAGCTACTGGAGGATTGGGTACTAGCTAACGGGCTCCTCAGGTTTCTTTGGATCTTTAGAATTTTGTTCTGAAACGCCAGAGCCCGAAGGCATGGAACTATCAGAGTGCCCTCTGGTGGTCAAAAACCACCCTTGTAACTTAAGAGGCAGTTACCCTCTGACAAGAAGGGGGAAAAATCTCTTTCAAATGTCCCAGTCGACTTATGGAATTCCTGGGAAATCATTTCCTGATGCCCGCGGTGGGGACAACAGAAAACGCTTCCATAAAATGAGGAGGGGGGAGAAAAAAAAGCAGAGAGAAGAAATTCAAGGTGGTAAAGTTTTAGATCTATCTTTGCTCTGAGCCAGGGATGTGGACCATCTCCGTGGATTGACCATTTCTTGGGGCCACCAACGCAAAGACCACAAACGTGTGCTTGTTAAGAAGAAGGGGCTAATGAAGTGACTTTGGTAGTTGCAGAGACTTTCAAAGGTCTGTGCAGATTGTTGGCAAGTAGGAGTTAAAATTCTTAGAAGACAGCAAGAGACCTATAAAGCCACCCACATGCCCAACACATGAAAAGCACCACCCCCATCCCCCATCCCCTAAGCCTGGAACTTCTCAGCCCAGGCTATTAGAGTGTTGACTCATTGTTTACCCAGGATGCCTTTGTCTCCTACCAGTCTCTGCACTGATACATCTCAGGCTGACTTTTTGGCTCTCTCTGCAACCAGTACCCAAAGGCTCTAAATTGAGGTTCCTATGATTCTATCCACTTAGAGCTGACAAATCTGATCCAAGGTGGTCCCGGCTTCAGAAATAACTAGTGCTAATAATGCTTTTACGTGGACATAGTGTTTTGAGCTTTGCCTTGCCTGAAAGTACTCCTTGGATTCCTCATTTAGCACGAGACACAATGAGACCTAGTAGATACGATAAATGAGAGAATGAAAGAATGGGTTTAAATACTTACATTGTGCCAAGCATCGTGCTAAGTGCTCTGGGTACAAATGGAAAAGTAAGACAGTCCCTCCTCACAAAGAATTTATTTTCTAATAGGGAAGACAATGCGTAAAGGAGGGTTCTGCTGCAGGGTGGATGGAAAGGTCCAGTGATCCTTAGAATTCAGAAGTAGATTAGATGGAAAGACTCAGAAGTCTTTAATAGACATGGTTAAATGGTAATGTTTGTGAATCTCAAAGGCAATGCTGGGTAACACTGAGTCCTAATAGGTTCCGGCAGATACCCTTTAGCAGAGATGTGCTTGTAGACTGAGGACCAGCCTAGCTAAGCTCAGAGTGAACCATAACCAGCAGACTGGCCATCATCTGGAGATGTATTTTGGCCACATGACAAGACTGGTTCAGTGGGGAATTTTCTGTTTATGGAGTTAGAGGGTCTGGCTTTCCATCCATGTAGTTCTTTACCCTTGACCCAAAATAGTGCTATCTCAAAGGAAGTAGTAAGTCCTCAGGAGAGAGTGGATGTTCCTCACCTCCTCTGAGGCCTTCAAGGTGAGGTTGGATGATGATTTAGCAAGCAGGTTATCCTGGAGATTATTTTTTCTAGTTGTGGGTTGGAATAGATGACCCCTGCTCTAAAACTTTGCGGCACCTGTATGACCTTCGATGAATCATCTCCCTGGGCCTCATTTTGTTTTATCTGTAAAATGAGGGGGTTGGATTGGATGACCTCCAAAGTTCCTTCCAACTCAGATCTATACCCCTATGATCTATTAAAGTGAGCGAGAGTTGCTGGAGGGATTGTCTGGACTAATTAGTTCCCAGATATCTTGAAGTCTGAAGGATTTTTTTTTAACATTTATTAGAGCAGTTAGGTGACTCGGTGGATTGAGAGCCAGGTCTAGAGAATGGAGATCCTGGGTTCAAATCTAGCCTCGGATACTTCCTAGCTGTGTGATCCTAGGCAGGTCACAACCTCAGTTGCCTAGCCTTTTCTACTCTTCTGTCTTGAAAACAATACATAGTATTGATTCGAAGCTAGAAGATAAGTTTTTTTTTAATCATTTACATTTCATGAAGCATTTCATATACATCATCTTCCTGGCTTCTCAAAGTCAGTTCTAGGTGGTAGGCAGAGAAGAGTAAGAATTATAATCACTGTTTGAGAGCTGAAGGAACTAAGGTCAGATGGGTTTCAATGATCTTATCCAAGGTGACACAACTAGTTAATGGAACTAGAAGCCACTCTCTCATCTCTGAACACAAGGTAGCCATTTCAGAATGAACTTATCAATTGATAACTTCTCCATAGCTTTGTAATCACAGTTGGGCTCCAGATGATTATCAGAAATCATTACCTTTGTCCAACTTTCTTGACATTCTCATTCAGTCTCAAAGTTTCAACAGTCACCAGTGTTGAATGACTTTCAAACCTGCATTTCCCAACTTGAACTCTCTTCTAAATTCTAGAACTGAATATCTGTCTACCCCAAATCTCTACATGGATGTTCCATCTTGCACCTTAAGCCTCAGTTTATGTATCTTCCAAATTGAATTCATAGTTTCCTCCCTGCATGTGCTCCTCTTTCTAAACTAGCTACTTCCAGCAATGGCACCTTCTTCGTGATGGTGACAATAATAGCGATGATGATGGTGATGATGAAGATAACCAGCATTTATTTAGTGCTAGACAGTTAGCAGAATATTCTACATAAGTTATCCTATTCGGTCTCCATGTATGATCCCCATTTCAAAGCCTATGTTTCAAACATTGCTGTGGTTTTTTTGCCTTGCTATATTAAAACTCTTGTAGCATTTTCCTGTATTAGCATAATTTAGCCCTTCTCACCCCCCAGACTGTAAATTGTGTGTAATTAGACTGTTGTACCCTAAAGACTTCATCTCCAAGAATCCTTTTCCCTTCGTCCACGTTGCATGCTCACGTTTGGTAAATAAGATGTGTGGAATCCCACCTTTTCGCTCTCTTCTCTTGAGACTGAGTTAGTTCCCTCTTTACTCTAGCTTTTTTAAATTTTCTTTTGCTTCAAGTTATTATTGATGTCTTATTAAATATAATAATTGGATATTTCTTATATTAATTTTTAAGCTTACAGTTGCATGAGGGCAGGGACCAGATCTTATCTAAACCTAGTATCTCTCTCCAGCATCTAGTACTGTTTTTTGCACACTATTGCTTGGGGGTTGTCCTTTGTACTCAAGAAGAACCAAAATGGCAGCACTGGTAATACCTTTTGACTCACACATGAATGGGATTTCAATGAAGCAGAGTTGCACAATCTTATTCTCTCTTCCAGAGTTATCAAAGTCCAATGGCAAGATAAAAAGCAGGATGGCAAGTGATGGCTCAGGTAGTAGTTGTTACTGCTACCATCGAAGGAGAAGGTTTTGGGGAAGGCGGACTACTAGTCTGTCTTCTACCTGGGCAAAACTCCCAAGATGAAATTGCTACTTTGGTGATTCCATGATTCCAACTTCTTCCCTTTTCCTTTGGATTTTGCCATGACTAAGGAGGCTCTGGTCTCTGACCTGGCCTGTTTTTTGGCTTGCACTTAATAGGATCTCAAATCTCAACCCACTTTTTATCCCAGCTTAGGTGACTGGCCTAGACACCAGCATATGTTTGCTCCCTTTTGGGAAGATGACTGTAATAACTCAGAGGCCCAGCAAGACTTCTGGCCATCACAATGAGTTTCAGTGGTATTCATTAATCTTTACTTATCAGTGGAGAGAATGAACCTGGGCATTTTAGGGAGACTTTCAGAAGCACGATTTGAAATTACAAGCCTTTTCTGCTTAAACTTTACTCTACCAGGAAGCCTCATTCATCAGCCCCATGGTCTCCCTGAGCATTCCTGCCAATCCGAGCTTTTCTACATTTGCTATACTCCCATAATTCATCTGTCTGGAGCCTCAATTTCTTTCTCTGTAAAATGAGAGGGCTGGCCTAGAAGACCTCAAAAGTTCCTTCTATCTTTAAATCCGACATGGATCAAAGCGAACAAAATCTTCTAAGTGGATTCTTTATAGTGTTGTAACAACCTTGTGATGAAGGGAAGAGAAGCAATATTATCCCATTTTTAGTAGATAAGAGACAATGCACAGCAAGATGAGTCAAAGAATGAAAGAACCTCAGAGCTGCATGGGACTCTACCTCTCATCCCTGGGCCTTCGTAAAGGCTATCCTGGCATGAACTTCCTCGTTGGCCTCAGCCTCCTAAAATCTGTAGCATCCTTTAAAACTCTACTCAAAAGTCACCCCCTACATGTGATTTTTCCTACTCCCCCTCCCAGCTACTAGAGCCTCCCTCTCCTGCCCATTACCTTATTGTATATATTTACATACATACCTGTTGTTGTCTCCAAAGAATGTAAACCCCATGAAGACAGGAACATTTTTCCATATTTTTCTTTATATCTCTAACACCAAACCCAGTGCCTGGCACACAGGAAGTGCTTAATGAATGCATATAAATTGATCGATTAGTCATCTGTACCATGACCTTAATTATTCAAAGACATACCAATATGTAGGCTATTAACTACCATAGGTGTTCCTTCCTTCTTTCAGGGACTCCGTCCTTTTATGTCATAGATCCCTTTCCAGTTGGCAAAGCCTAATACCATATTTAGTCTTCATTACATTCTTCTTGAGGGAAGAGACTGTCTTTTGCCTTTCTTTGTATCATCAGCACTTAGGAGAGCACCTGGAACGTGGCAGCCATTTAATAAATCCCTTCCATACAGACTAACTACTTGGTTTGTTTTCTTACATACAGAATTGAATGATAGTCCATATTTAAATATGAGGCTGGGGAAAATAAAAAAAATAGATTTTTTCCCATCCAAGCTCAAGGATCTGATAAAATATATTCATGGATCCATGGGGCATCTGTGGACCCCAGCTTAAAATCCTCTCGTCTAGAGGTAAATTAGTTGTTCCAATGGCTGTTGATCCAAAGGTTACTCAGTCATTTTTCCAGTTAGGGAAATATAGCATTTAAACTATGCAGGCAACTTAACCAATTGCCCATGGTGGTAAATGTGGGAAGCCAGGAAGAACCTGGCTGCCTTTCCAGACAGTGTTTTACAGGGTGTTGAATAGAAAACAAGCTGTAAGAACCCCTTCCCACATCATTTTCATCCTATTTCACATCCTTCCATTGCTGTGTGTCCTATGTGCAATAAGAGTCTGAAAAGAAAGGATCTGGCCCTTAAAAGTTTGTGAAGTCATTTATATAAGCTATCTCATTTGGGTCTCACAAGAGCCCTATTAAATTGATGCTCTTATTCTTCCCCTCCTCCTATATATAGATGAGAAAATTCGAGAAAAGCCAGGAGCCTTGCCTGAAGGTACACAGCTGGTGGTAGGATTTGAGTGCAAGTCTTCCTGATTCTGGACACATTGCCACAGTAACCAACTGGATGGAGTGTAAATTTAATTTATCAGAGCCTCATAGCTCTAAAGCATAAGAAAGACTAGAGCATATGAAGCCCAGCTCAAATGTGACCTCCTCCAAAATAAATTTTCCGATTCAAATCCTTTCCACTTTTATCTTAAAAATCATTTTGGGTGTTTTGCCTCTTCTAGTGCACTCATCATTTATTATAATTTTCTGTGTTAGTGACTTTGCTGTTATGGTCAAGTCATTTCTGTTGCATCTTTTCTTGACCCCATTTGGGGTTTTCTTGCCAAAGATACTAAATTGGTTTTACCATTTCTTTCTCCAGCTCATTTTACAGATGAGGAAATGGAGGCAAACAGGGTTAAGTGACTTGACCAAGGTCACACAGCTATGTCTGAAACCAGACTTGAACTCATATCTTCCTGACTCATAGAGTTCAGTGCTCTATCCACTGTACCACCTACTGACTCCATTTGTGATTTAGGACCATTGAATCATAAAATCAAGAGATGAAAGGGAATTTTGAGATGATCCACCCAAACTCCACCTTTTAAGGTTGAGGAGACCAGAATAATGTGCTTTGTATAGGCTTAAAGCATTCAATTAAAATCTGTTCCAGGCATTTAATATGTATTTTTCCAAGTTTCAAGTCTCCATCTTACCTTGGTGCTTTTCCTCTGAGCTTATCTCTCAGTTACATTTTATATATCTTTATATGTCCATAATTGTTTATATTTTTGTCATGCCTCTCTTCCTCCCCATTAGAATGTGAGCTTCTTGAAGGCAGGAATTATTGTTTTTTACTTTCTTTTATTTCCAGTAATTTTTTAAAACCCTTACCTTCCATCTCAGAATCAATACTGTGTATTGGTTCCAAGGCAGAAGAATGGTAAGGGCTAGGCAATGGGGGTTAAGTGACTTGCCCAGGGTCACACAGCTGGGAAGTGTCTGAGGTCATATTTCAACTCAGGACCTCCCATCTCTAGGCCTGGCTTTCAATCCACTGAACTACCCAGCTGCTCCCTTTATTTCCAGTTCTTAGCACAATTCGTGGCACAAATGTTTGTTGGCTGACAAGTCGATTAAGACTTCATGAAAGGGAGATCCATGTCCAATTTGACACTGGACAATTCCTAACTGTGTGACCCTGGGCAAGTCACTTAAATCCAATTGCCTAGTTCTTACTGCTTTCTGCTTTGGGACCAATACTAAATATTGATTCAAAGACAGGAGACTAGGGTTTAAAAAATAATTCATGATGTTAGAACCACAGGATCACATATTCAGAGCTGAAAGGATTCTGAGAAGTCATTAAGTCTAACCCCTTCATTTTATCAATGAAGAAACTGAGACATCAAGGACCTTGCCAAAGTCATATAGTTCATGAATGACAGAACAAGATTACAAGATTGGCACGTGGGTGTTTGAACTCTAAGTCCAGCACTCTCTCACTGAGTGATGGGCAGGAAGCAGGCCATTAGTTTTGAGGAAGCTGTCCTAGGACACCTCTTCTCATTCTTACACAATGGAGAACAGCTGGGTTGGGATGCCGGCTGATAACATCCACACTTTTGCTCCAGCATGCTCTAGCCAGGGTGTTAAAGGAAGCAAACAGACCAAAAGGGGGCTGGAAAATATCTTTAGAGAAAAGTAGCCAACACATTTCTGAGATCTATAGAGAGATATCAGAGGAAAGAGTAAAGGCAAGAGAATTAGCCCGGTGTTGGGGTTTTCATGGTCACTAGGTCCCTCTTGCCTGGGTTTCAGTGATTTGCTGATTGTCTGCCTCCTGAGGATGGGGTTCAAGGGAGTCAATGCGTTCATCAGTTGGCCTTGTTGTTTGTTCCCTGAGAACTGGATCAAATACATACAGAGAATTATAAGCTTCTGTGGGCAGGGACCATACCATTTTTGTCTTCCTGTCCCCAGCAACTAGCACACTGCTTGGTACTTTGTAGGTGCCTAAAAAAGTATTAAATTGAAATTGGGAAGGAACTATATTGATAAGAGGCACCCAGCATCAGGGAGAATACTCTGAGCCAATCCCCACCTCAAGATCCAGCCTACCGAAGTCGATAGAGCACTGGATTTGGATTCAAAAGACCTAGGTTTGACTCTTGATTTTCTTGCCTTCCTATGGACAAATCTCTTCTCCTACCTAAGCCTCAGTTTCTTAGACTGTAAAGTGAGTAGACAACAGGATGATTGTTGTCTCATTAGAACTAGAAGGGACCTTTTGTCCAACCCCTTTATAGATGAAGAAACTGAGGCTCAGGGTCACATAGTTAACTAATATGTGCTGGAGTTTTTGAACTTGGATCTTCTCACTCCAAATAGAGAACACTTTCCACTGATGCCATTTCCAACGCCACAGGTACTATCCCTATGCAACTTCTAGAGAATTGTGATTGTTCCATGTTCCAAAGATTAGGAGTGGTGCAGCTGGGATTTGAACCCAGATACTCTGACTTTTCTGTATCACGTTTGCCCCTCTCCTGGTTGCCCATTACTCTTTAACTGTAAAGTGCTACATGACTATGCTTTATGATAATTTAGCTGGCTTGTCTACCTGGTAAGCACAAGCTTTTATTCTTCTCTTAAACAGCACACACACAAAAACCTCAAATCATTTTATTCTTTTTTTTCCCTTCTTTGCCTGTCTCGCTTCCTGCTTCCTACATCATACTGAGCCAGTGAAAACTTGTTTAACTGTGCACTGTTGCCTAGCAATGACACGCATCTCTCCAGGCCTCCCTGGGAGTTATGGTAGCCGGGTGCCTGCCCGTGCTCTCTTCACCACCCTTCTTCTCTATGTTCAATCTTCTCATAATCATTAGTTGTGGCCAACCTGGTTCAGATTAGCCCCAGGTCCAAGGCGAGACTGGCCATGATTAAGGATAGTAACAGAATGAGGATGAAACATTTCTCTTTCCAAGTCAGCTGGATTCGGTGTTTCAAAGGTCAATAGCATTTATTATAGATTTGTAAGACAAACATTTCATGTGCCTCTCATGGTGGAAAGGACTGTTTGGCCCATTGAGAACAAATGTTAGTCTTGGAGTCAGAGGGTCCGGGTTCGAAACCTTGCTTGCCTATTTATGTGGTTTTTTTTATTTGAACATGGCTATTTATGTGGATGTGGGCTAGTCACCTCCCTTCTCTTTACCATATCTGTAAAAAAGGTTGGTCTAAGACTTGGGTCACCAATGTTGGAAAGACAATGTCCTAATGAGGAGAATGCTTTGTCAACTGTGCTAAGTGTGAACTCTCAGGTTTTCGAAAGAGTATCCTAAAGGAACACATGTCCACTTGGTCCTCAGGACTTGTCTTTCCAAAGGCACTGGCTATCACAGTGGTGCTGAGTGCTGACTGAACGATTATTCCCTATGATGGTTTCAAACCAACATTCTAGTCTTAGCCTATCATCATACTCTGGAGTGGAGCCACAGGGAGCAAAAAGGGCTGGGGAACACTAATCATTTCGGACCCAACTTTTATGGTAGCCAAAATGATTTCCAAGCACCAGGTGACAACCAGTTTATTTCTAGGAGGGCTTCAGATGGGAGCCCTCTGAAGCAACATCACAGCCCAGACAGCTCATCTGGCTTTTGGGTGATGAGATTAGGTCTCTCTAACAGACATGACAGTCTGTATAAAAAGACAGAATATCCGTGATGGAGAGGGATCTTAAAATATAAAATACCAGATTCAGGAGGGACCTTAGAACATAGAGCATACATAGTTAGAGCTGGGAAGTACCTTAGAGTCAAAGCATAGAACATCATGGTTAGAAGGGCAAGAAAGTTAGTGATGAGAGGGATCTTAGACCAAAACATCAGAGCCAGAAGGCATGTTGGAACATTAGGACTGGGAGGCATGTTAGAGTAAAGAATATGGAATGGAAGGACCAGGAAGGATCTTAGAGCATAGAATATTAGATCCAGAAAAGACTTCAGGAATGATCTAGTCTAATTCCTGCCATTTTCAGCTGAGTAGCTAAGATTATTCAACAATTGTTTCCTACGTGTGATAAGTCAGGGCTCATGAAGTGTCTACTATGGGCTAGGTCCTAGGGACATTAAGACATTCTTATCTTGCTTCCATAGTCATCATTAGTCCTTAGTTTCAAGGTTCCCCATTCTATACCTTTCAAGTAGACCTCACTTGGATTTAACTGTGGGTTCGTTCCCTAGGCCCATATTGTTGAACCTATGGCATGCATGCCAGAGGGGGCTGCACCCCTTTCCCCTCTCCACCACACCGGAGGACATTTCTCCCATCATCTGCCCCTCTGCCCAGCAACCCAAGGGGAGCACTTCCTCCCTCCCCTATCTGGGGAGGTCACATGCAGTGTGAGGGTTGTAGTTTGGGCACTTAGTCTCTAAAAGATTCTCCATCACTGTCCTAGGCTGTCTAGATAATCTAAAAATTTTTATTATTATTTAAAAAAAAACCTTACCTCCTGTCTAGAATTGATCCTGGGTACCAATTCCAAGGCAGAAGGACAGTAAGGATTGTTACTGGGGTTAAGTGACTTGCTCAGGGTTGCACAGCTAAGAAGGGTCTAATGCCAGATTTGGACCCAGGATCTCCCATCTCTAGGCCTGAATCTCCATCCACTGAGCAACCTAATTGTCTTCTGTCTAGATTTTCTTTCTTTATGAAAAGGGATTTTTAAAGACCAAGTGGTGAGAAGGGTCAGAAGAGAGTGGCAAAGTCTTCTAGGCTGAAAGAAGTCAAGCATTCATGGCAGAATGAAAGGAGATGTTTATCCTTTGGAACAGGATATTTCTAGTCCCCCCCCCCAAGTTTTCACCTTCAGCTTCCCCTGATTGTGAAGCTGGTCCTCACACTGGTGCATTAGTAGCAGAATTCCCAAGCTATGCCTTGACCAACAACCTTGACCAACCACAAGAGGTTCATTGAATGCCTTTTAAAATTCTAACCGCAGCTCTCCTACAGCAAGCAGTAGGTTTCTTGGTTCTATGTGTTTTCTCCCCTATTAGAATGTGATCTCCTGGAGGAAAGGGACTGTGTCTTTGTCTTTCCTTGTATCCCAGGATCTTTGCTATCTGGGATAGTATCTGTTTGTTGAATGACTGAATGTATATTCTCATGGTAGTGGAACGAAGGGGAAAAGTCCAGGGGGTGCAGGTGCAGACAGAGAGGGAGAGACCTGCCTGAAAGGTAAGAATCAGGTCATTGGAACACTCTAAGACTGACAGCACCGCAGCTCCCGGTGGAGCAATAGCCCCCTTTGTTGGGAATTTGAAATAGCTAAAAGCAGCAATTTATTGACGAGCGTCACGCCACTGTGGCTAACATATTGGTGTCACATTGAATTTCCCAGGATTTCAGTGCCTCTGATGGGAACTCTCGCTGTTGTTTTCACGGGGGCTGTAATTTCCCGTGTTTTGATACTGTAATCATCATCCTATTTTGGTTAACTCAATTGCTGGGTTGCTTCGGTAAAGACAGCTCACACATAAAGGCAATTTAAAAAAAATCATACAATTTTAATAATTGAGTGACTAAGACCCAAAGTGTCTGGTTCAGGAAGCTCATAATATTTTATAATAGGATTTTAAAAGATAATATAAGGGAGAAAAATGAGTCTGACAGGAAAATGACAACACTTTCTTAAAGAGATGCTATTAAGCTGGCATGAGAGGCCTACCAGGTTATCTGAAATATCTTGCAAAAAATACCATTCTTCAGAGGCAGCTGTAGCTTTCCTGAGCTAAGGAAGATGCAGGCACTAGTTATCTTCTGGCTTCCATCTTGCTTGGTCCATTTTTCAACCCTACCCTCACCCCTTAGACTTGGATGGATTTTTGATAACTCGAAGAACACGGTCCAGGGTAAAGCCTGTTGGTCTTGGAGCCAGAGTGTCTAGGTTCTAATCCCAGCCATTCTTATGGCTTATGAAACTATGAGCAAGTCATATCTCTTTGAGTCTCTATAAAATAAGAGGCTTTCCTTATTAGATCAGGAGTTCTCAGCCTAGACCTATGAATTCTTTTTGTAATGTTTTGATAACAATATTTCAATAAAATTGGTTTCCTTAGAAACTGCTGACCCTTTCCAGTTGCAATGAATCCTAGAATTTACTTGAAAGATGGTATATATTCAGAGTTCTTAACCTGACATCTTTGGACTAATCTTTCAAATATTTTGATATAAATTTAAATATAATTTATTTCTTTTGAGCCCTTATATATTTGTATATATTATATTTAATAATATAATTCTGGGAAGGGATCCACAGGCTTCAGCAGACAACTAAAGGGGAGTCAGTCTATGACATACAAAAGTTAAGAGCTCCTTGATTAGCATCTGAGTTCCCTTTCAGCTCACAATTTCTGATTCTACAATCCTCTTCTGTCTAGGCAAAATTTTCCTCCTGGTCATGAGTTTTCTTCAAAATTGAGTACCTGCCTTCCTTCCCAGTTTTCCTTATCATGTCCTATACTCTTTTTTTTTTTTCAATTAAATAAGCCTGCCAGATTTTCCCCCACATGGGGAAAATTTCCCACCTCTGTACCTTTGAACAAGTGGATTTTCCTGTCTAGGCTGTACATCTTTCTCAATTCAACCATTTTGCGTGCATACATTACGTGACTGAGGGGGACAGTAAGAAAAAGGTGTGGTGCAGAAAGCAGAGTGCTCTCTTTCTGTTGACACTTTGGTGGAACACTATTGGGAGTGGGAGCTCTGGTGCCTGCTGTATACTCAAGGGATTTTGCGGACTTTGGCAGCTTGGCAGACTTTAGATTTTGGTTTCCTGATTCAGCTTAGGGTATTTTAATTAGGTGAAATTTTCTGTCTCCTCCCTACATTTCCCTCCTTTTACTTTATCTCCATTTTGATTAAAATTTAATTGTTAAGAGCTTCTAACAGACTCATGACTTAAGAGTTAATTTTATAAATGGCGACCACAACAATTTTTTAAAATTAACATTGCATTTAATATTTTACTTTCATTATTACATCAACAAACTATTAAGAAAGAGTCAACTTAGTACAATGCACTGTGGATGATATATGAAGGTCAATAGGAAACTAACATTGAGCAAATATTTATTATGTGCCTACTGCATACATGCCACTGTGCTAGATACTAAAGATACAGGGACAAAAAGGAAACAGCTTCCTCTGGCAGATAAATCACATTCTTCTAGTTATAAGGAGCACTATGTATATAGATTGTTATTGTTGTAGTTCAGTTGTTTTGGTCCTTTTTGGCTCTTTATGACCCAATTTGGAGTTTTCTTGTAAAAGATACTGGAGTGATTTGTTATTACTTTCTCCAATTTGTTCCACCCCCCCACACACACACACCCTCCCCAAACCCTTACCTTCTATCTTAGTACCAGTTTTAAGACAGAAGAGTAGCAAGGGCTAGGCAATTGAAGCTAAGTGAGTTGACCAGGGTCACATAGCTAGGAGAACAAATTTGAACTCAGGACTTCCCCAAAATAGGTCTAGCCCTCTATCTAGTGTGCTACCTAGTTGCAGCTTCTCTAGCTCATTTTACATATAAAGAAACTGAGGTAATTGGGTTAAGGAATTTTGTCAGGGTCACACAGCTAATAAGTGTCTGAGGCCATGTTGAACTTAAGAAGATGAATCTTTCTGACTCCAGGTCCAGCACTCTAACCATCGTGCCACCTAGCTGCCCCTCTGAATGTAGAACTATGTATGTAGTACAGAATGTTTGTGCAGATAAAGAAGCTGAGGTTCAGAGCTGTTAAATGAGTTGTCCCATTTCCCTGAGCTAGTAACTGTCAGGAATGGGATCTGACTTTGGGTCTTCCTCATTCCAAAACCAGTTCTCCCTTATTGGATACAGAACTTTTGAGACACTGAAGTTCCATATAAATAATAGCCAGTATGAGACTATGGAATTATAACCACGTAGGTCATTGGTGCTATCTCCTCATGTTCCAAAAGAGAAAATGAATCCTAGGGAAGAAGAAGTGAATTGTTGCCGTTACCCAGGTAGTAAATGGAAGATACAAAGCTTACCTTTTCAGAGAAATAATGCTCAAAGTACATTTTCATTTCTTGAAATCAGAACCATTGGGGAAAATCCAAGACAAGAACCATCATATTTATAGCCTACCTTCTTTCCCAAAGGATTGGAGGTAGTTCATGGGTCATAGCTTATTTTATTTCTTTTCTGTCCCATAAACTTGGGTTTCTGCCATAATAGCCCTTTCCCTCCCAAGTCACTCTGAATTTGAAATAGTTTCTAATCTTGCTTGGGGAGTCACAGACCATGGAGCACTGAGCTGGCAGCCACCTTGTCCGGTCACTTCAGCTACTCCCCAGCTTCTCGGTTGGCTTATATTTTGGCAAACTCAGTATTCTGCCTGAATTCAAATAGGGGAAGAGGAGAATGATTCTTTCTAGGAGGTAGAGATCTGTAGTTCCACCTGTAAACACAAATTTCTTCCTCTCCTGTAATATAATTAAAATTAAATCAAGCTGACCAGGTATACCTGATAGTATTTCTCTTGAGGTGGCCCTAATTTTGGTAATAACATTAACATCAAACTAAACTGGATGAATAGCTCTCTCTGGTCCCCGAATCAGTCTAGTTTTTATTTGAAAAGCAGGTTCTCAGTGGTTGTGTCTGTAGGCATAAAAAAAACCAGGTAATGGGTGAATAATACAGTTAAACTGTCTCTTCTGTTATTCCAAGCAGCCAGTTTGACTGAATTGGTTTCTGTGACTGGATGCTCTAGCATTATGTCCAGCAGAGGAGTATGGGAAGACAATAAGGAAAGGGAAGGGAATAAGCAATAGTGAGGGTCTACTATGTGCCAGGCACTGTGCTGAGTACTTCACAAATATTTTATCCTTACAACATTCCTGGAAGGTAGATGTTATTATTATTTCCATTTTACAATTGAGGGAAACTGAGGCAGACAGAGGTTAAGTGGCCTGCCCAAAGTCACATAAGCTAGTAAGGCCAAATTTGAACTCAAGTCTTCTTGTCTCTGGGCTCCATGTAGTGTCCATTAGGCCATTTAGCTGCCTCAGAAGGGCTTCCATTCTTGATTCAATGACAGTAATAGGGGTATAGATTAAGGGAAGCGTTTATCTCATGATGTCCTTGACGTTACTTCTTACCAATACACTCCTTGGAGACACATGGGAACACTGAGGTCAGAGGCCTGAGGAGTTGCTTCAGTGAAAACTATCGAAATATAAAAAAAAATCTTAATGTGCTTCCTTCCCTTTCTTGCAGAGGTTGGGAATTGTTGGTATGGCACAATGACTATACTGGCAGACTCACGTGATATGGTAGCTCATTTTGCCAAACTGATCTTTTCTCTTTTTAAAAAAATATTTTTGTTGTAAGAGATGGCTGTCTGGGCAGAGGAATAGGGAAGGATAAATGTTTTTGGAAACAAAGATGATGTAAAAATAAAATATACCAATAAAAATATTGTTTAAAAGAGACTTCGTTCAGCCCTGAAACTCAGTTTCTAATTTACACAAATCTGAGGAGCATCCCATTATCTAGGGAATTTTGATCATTCTCATCTGGCTTTGGAATTAAAGTCAAAAGGCCTGGTTTCAGGTTTAGGCTCCATCATGCGATCTTGAGCAATTACTTCAACTATTTATAACCTCAGTTTCCCATTCTGTAAAATAGGGATAGTAATACTTTCACAGCTTTCTTTACAGGATTATTGTGAGGATTAGTGGAACATAATTTATAAAGGGTTTTGCAGCCATAAAATATGAGGTGAGCTCATGCTATTTTTATTCTCTGGAAAGCAAGACACTTGTGTGGTATTGTTTTCATATGCAAGTACTCTGCCTGCGTGTCTTCTCTTTTTCTCACACACACATGTAAACAAAAAACACACTCTTTAAATCAAGCTACAATGCTCCCATATTATACTGTTTTTCTGAATCTTTTTGAAAATAAAGTGCTTGTGGGCTACCTCTTCACACAACTGGCTTGAATTGGAGATGAAGCAACATTCCACTCTGCTGATGGTTATGTAAAACAGCCTACTGGAAGAGGCTCCCATCAGCTCTTTGGAGGGTGAAGCCCCCAATTTTTTGAGGGACTCATTGGATTTTTAAGCCTTTATTGAGAGGGTCTATGAAACAGAATTCTACATTTTATACAATTTTGAGAAGTAGAGGCAGATTTATTGAGAATCTTAGCTTAATAATCCATCAGCAGTGAAAGAGAGAAAGAAATAGAAAGGACAAAGGTTACTCTCTCAATCCTACAACATGTTTTGGGGGAACAGAGCTACAACGAAGGAAGTTGCATGAGGAAAAGATGGGTTCTTCCATACTCTCATTTACAGATAGATTCAGATGTTAACTATGACATTACCAAGAAGGAGCTGGGAACATCTTCTATTCCTTTGGTGGCAGGTATTGCCTTGTCTGTTGGTATGTCCATGCTAATGCATTTTCTTAGAACTGAGTAAAGGGAGTTTATTTAAAAGAATGATAGGGAATCTTTTCAATGACAGTTCAGCCATTTTTAGAAATCTCATGATTACACTGAGCCTGGTGGGCAAGACAGGTGAGCAGAGAACATAGTTTTCACTCCCACATTACCGGGAGTTTCCTGATTGAAATTCCTTACTATTTTCTTTCCTGTTCAAAGGCCCAACCATGGCAGGAAATTCACTATTTCAGGATGAGTTATGAGTCCTTGTCATTATGCTCAGACATCTGTCTTGCCCAATTTGCCAGAAAACTTAAACTCTGAGCTCTAGTGATGTGACTGATGTGATCCTAGTGACTGAAAAGGATCAATGGAAAATGAAGAAAACTGAGAATGCTCACCTTTGAGACATCTGACTTTTTTGGACAGTGGGCCCTTGGATCAGAAATCTACATATTTGCAGGGGAATGTGGGGCCTATGAATTAATTTAACAAATATGATTAATTTCATTTAGTGTGAAGTGATGAACATATTATACATAAGAAATTATGAAAGAAAAGTAGAGCTAATTCTGCCTTCAAGAAAAGGCATGATTGAAAGAGAAGATGAACTTGTCATATTGATAGAATGTTTGATTACTGGCTAGCCTGTATGCCTTATTAATATCCTCAGAAAGTTAGGAGAACTTCAAGAGGACTCCCAATATATTGAGTGAATCCCCTCTTAAGAATTTAGGGAAGAACATGATTAAAAATTACACAGTTAGAAAGTTTTGAAGAGGTCCTGGCCTGCATCATTGAAGAGGGCAGCTGCATTGATAATGAATGTTTATTGACTATTTGTAAGATCACCTGTTCACCACCAGAGAGATTGCAGAGTATGGGAATATTTGAAAAATTCAAGTAGAACTAATTTAGTCTCACAATGACTATGCATTAGGGGCAAAGATTGCAGAGAGACAAATTTATGCTTGAAGAAATTAAATATTTCCTGAGGAAGGAAAGGTTAATGGGGAGAGAGGAGAGATGAAGAGTGAAAAGAAATGGCAAGAAGGGAAAAGAAGAAGGAGGGGGGACATCTAGAGTTCTCCAAAAGTGGAAGGGATGATCTTAGGATATGGTTGATTCTTGCTTATGGCTTGGAGACCTTTAATCAAAGATTAAAGATTGGGTGCCAAGATGTTGTGTTCCCCACCCCATGTTTTATTTTTTATTTATTTTTCAAGATTGCATGTACTAAAATAATTATTTTCTGACATTTTTCAATCCATTTTCTCTCACTTCCTCCTCCTTGAGATAATAGGTAATATGATACAGGTCATCCATATGCTACCATACAGTACATAATTCCATGTTCATCATGTTGTAAAAGAAGACACAGATCACTTATACTAGAGAAAAATTAATGGAGGAAATAAAGAATGGTATGCTTCAATCTACATTTACTTCATCAGGTCCTTCTATGATGGTGATAGCTTCTTTTGTCATGAGTCCCTCGGAGTTGCTCTGGATCCTTGCGTTGCTGATAATAATTAAGTCATTCACAATTGATCATCACACTTATTTCTGTTATTGTGAACAATGTTCTCCTCGCTCTTCTCATTTGTATCACTTTATAAAAGTCTTTCCAAGGTATTTCATGATAATCTTGCTCATCATTTCTTATGATGCAACAATATTCCATTATAATCATAAACCATAACTTGTTTAGCCATTCCCCAACTGATATACATCCATGCAGTTTCCAGTTATTTGCTGCCACAAAAAAAGCAGATAGAAATATTTTTGAACAAGTGGGTCCTTTTTCCCTATCTTTGATCCCTTTGGGATACAGAAATAGTAGCAGTATTGCTGGATCAAAAGGTATGCATAGTTTTATGGGTCTTTGGATATGGTTTGAAATTGCTCTCCAGAATGATATGTTGAGTGTTGTAGAAGGGATTCTTGATCAGTTACAGATTAGATCATAATTCCACTGAGGTTCCTTCCAACTTTGAGGTTCTGCACTTTTGTGAGTGCTGGCTAACTTGAGGAGAGGGTCAGTAGTAAAGAATAATGGGAGATGAGGTTAGTTAGGTAGCATGGCACTAATTAATGGAAAGTTTTGATACCGTGTAAAAGAATCTGGACTTAAGGTGACAAGAGAGAAAGATTATAGAGGAAGAACTAACTCATAGATCTAAGGTAAGAGAACCTGGATTCAAATGTGAGCTCTGCTCTCTCAGTGGCTTTGGATAAGTCACTTAACCTATCTCAGCTTTTGTTTCCTTATCTCTTAAATAAGCACAATGGACTAAATTATTTTTGAACATCCCTGTATATGGAATTCCATGGTTCTATGAATTTAACGATTCTAAGACGAGATTCTCCAATTTCCAATTTAGTAAAATTAATTCAATCAAAATTTATTGAGACTTCAAAATACAGAGTGATGCCTTTAGATACTGGAAGACCTAAGACTCATAGCTCTGGAGTTAGAAGGGGACCACAGAGGACATCAGATTTAAGCCTTCTATTTTACAGATGAGGAAAACGAGCACATAGGAAGTTGGCTCACTCAAGAACACACAGGTGACAAATATCAAGAGCAAGATGTAAACCCCAATTCTAACTCCAGAATCTGTGTTCTTTCCATTTTACCAGGCTACCTCTTTATGGTAAGATATGGGCCCTTTCCTGGGGCCATTAGTTTATTAGGGAATGCAGACATGAATATATCATACAAGTCAGCACTGAAAGGGTGATAGAGAGGGGGTATAAAGTACGATAGTAAGTCATATGAAGGAGAGATCACTTTGTGGTTGGGGGGGTCAGGGTAGGCTTTATGGAGGTTATGACATTTTAACCAGTTCTTCAAAGGAGTGGGAGATACAGGGAAGGAAATTCCTGGCAAAGGAAACAGTGCAGGGAAAGGCTTGCAGGTGAGAACAATAAATATTACAGTTTGGCTAGTGAGTAGAGTGTATAAAGGAGATGAATTAGAGATAAAGCAGAAAGGATAACCTGACTTCTAACAAAGTCAGGAAGGGCTTAAGTACGGCTGGATTTTATATAGGGAGTTGCTGGGAACTATTGAAGATTTTTGACTAAGAGGGTGACATAAGGAAAGCTAAGTTATCTGAAGTTTAATCTGGAAGTAGAATCACAAATCAAAGACTAGAGGGAGACTGGAAGATGGGAAACCAGTAAGGACTCTAATACTCCTTGGCTTCAGCCCAAATTTCCTGCCTTCTTTGAGTTCCTAGCACTTATTTATTTGTACTTTTACTCTAGATCTCTGCTTCTCTTCACAAAGATTGGCAAATTTAATTACACATTCCTCTCTACAGTGTGGCAAAGAGTTACCTAACCTCTCTTAGGTCCCTTTCCTAGGTAAGGATCATAAAGATGCAAGTATTCATCAAACATGGGGTGTTACTCCAGGCTGCCACAACACTGGATTCTGGAGCAAATCAATAGGCCTACAATGGCATGCATGATCTCATTGTTTTATGGTCTGTTTCTAAAGCTTGAGCTAATTAGTGCTAGAAGGCACATTCAGAGACACTTATGCAAAGTTCTGTACCAGAGGTCTTCTTGTGTCTCAGATTAGCTTTTTCAAAATCTGGGTTGCCCTCTGGCCAGTAATGAATCAGTCACTTAACATGGCACAAATATCCCATTAGTTGAAACTTTACTTTTTCCTTGATTTCTCACTATTTATTCCTAGTAGTTCCCATCTTCATTATCTATTACAAGTTTATTTTGGTTTTTTATTATATCTTTATTGTGTTATTATATCTTTATTACAGAGTTTCTGATATGATCTCCTAAAAGCACATCTGACCACATGCCGTCCTGTTTCAGGAACCTTCTGCAGCTTTCTCCTGTTTCTAGGATGAAAGAGATAGACATCTTACCTTGACACTTAAAGCTTAAACACAATCTTGTTCCAACCTATCTTACCAGTCTTCTCCTTTCCGTATTGTAAATTCTGACCAAATCAATCTACTTGCTTTTTCCTCAATTCAACATTTCATCTTTGAAGTCAACATCTTTGATCAGGATATCTCCTATTCCCAGAATGCCTTTCTGCCTCATTAATTTCTAAGAATCCATAACTTCAGGTTATGGTGATTCATGAATCACCTCTTATGGAAAGCCTTTCTCCCTCCCCAAATAATCATGCATGTTTTCATCTGTTTCTATGTTGTATATTGGAATAACCAGCTACTTGAAGGTATGGGCTAGTTTTTTGTTTGTTTGTTTTGTCTTCATATATCCAGAATCTTGCACAATGTCTTGCATATAATGAAAGGATATCTAAGAAATGCTTATTCGGATAGTTGGGAATGGATTTCAACTTTTGAAGACAAAGTTAATGAGTGTTCTTATGTTAATCTCATCTATTCCTGGTTGAGTTGGAAGACTCTTTTCATTCAATCTATGTTTTATATAATCAGATTCTGAATTTCCCCTCCTTAGTTTCCCACTCTGTCCATTTGAGGTTGCCAAAAACCTATGCCAACCTCTTGTTGTCTTTACCTGTTCATTTGACAATTTACATAAAAAATCAATGTCACAAGAAAAAGATAGGGGAGGCATGACTAGAAGGTGTGTACAGAGATATGGCTGTGTAGCAGTGAAACAGGGGGTATAACATTTTCTCAAGAATTGAAAGTAATATTATCCAGAGGGCAATGGAAAAGTCCATGGTTGGTAGGAGCAGGCTACAACCAAAAACCAAAAAGACATTTTTTTTAAAAAAAGAAGACTAAAAGATATCATCAAGGAAAAGAACAATAGGAAGAAAAAAAAATGAGATAATTACTTGATAGGGGATGATAGGTATAACAGTTTCCTGATAGCATAATGGAGAATGACTCCTATATGTTGGATAATCCCCTTGTGATATATATATATATATATATATATATATATATATATGGTGATTTGCCTCTTTGGAGAGAACTGTCAAGTTGATGAGATCCCAGATTGATTTGGGTATTTGAGAGTCTTCCAAACTCTGTCCCAGGCAGATTACATCTGGATTATGTATAATTTGGGACATCACATTTTAGGATATTGATAGGTTGAAGTATGTCCAAAGAAGGACACCAAAGATAGTGAAGGGTTTGAGTTCCTGCCATGTCAAGATCACTTGAAAAGACTAGGAATGTTTATCTTAGAAAAGAGAAGATAGTGGAGGCAGTGATAATAGCTTTCTTCAATTATTCAAAGGAATTTCAAGGTATTAGAAGATCAAAGTCTCTTTGCACCATAGAATGCAGAACTTAGGACAATGAGTAGAATTTATAAAAAGACTGATTAGGCTTTATGAGAGGAAAAAATTCTAATTAGAGCTGTTCAAAAATTCATTAGGGATTGGTTTCTTTCTTTCCATCTTCTAAACCAGTTAGATGGCCAGGGCTATTGTAAGGAGAATTCTTGTTTAGGTAGGGGATAGAGTAGGTGACCTCTTATCTTCTTTCCAACTCTGAGATTCTCTGATTCTCTGAGATGCTCTACCTTAGAAAAGGATTTCCAGGAAAGCAATGAGTCATATACAGAATGACCTCCTGCATTTATCCTTTTAGGGTCTTGTACATAGCTGGATACATAGCACTGATTGTATTAAGGACTGTTGAGTGATGGGTCATTCACTCCATTCCACCTCTCACTCCTTTTGGGAGGGGGAATCAAAGATGCATTAATCTTTCTGTTTTGGAGCAGGAATGGGTCCTATCATGGACTGGGCTAGCTTTCTAATTTGAAAATGAAGAAAGAGTGAAGGAAGAAGTTTTCCACTTGGAGAGGTGTTAGAGGTCTCAGACTGGTACTGTAGAGCTTGAATTATTTGCTAGGGGTATGAGATATTGAGGTGTGAGAGCAGAGGCAGAAGGTAATATCTGAAACATTCAAGGATAAAGTGAAGAGAAGGACATCAGGCTGAGGGTCAAACTCCAAGATAATAGTAGGTGGGTGGGTGGGAAGGTGTTGTCTGAGTTCCACAGTTCACATATTTGAAGTATTCAGTTTCTTATGGGCAAATTTGTATTCTTCCTGGTCAAAGCTGCATTCTAGTTTCCTCTGAAACAGTGGCAGCTGGACAGCTCCTACTACCTCTAGCAACATTTCTAAGGAAATAATCTTCTCTAAGTGATATACCATAGAACAGTTTGGTCCTGTTAACCTCTCTCCCCCTGCCTCCACATACACACTTTTCTTTCTGAAATTAGTAACATTTCTTTAATAATACTTAGAGTCCAGAAGTAAATTCTACTAAAGTAAATTATAAGTGAATTTTACCCAACACTTAGGAAACAGTATCTTCCAACACTACATAAACTATTAAAAATAGGCAAATCATTCCTACTAAATTCTTTTAATGTATAATCTTTTTATTCAGTAATATTTTATCTTTCCCAAGTAGGTATAAGATCAAATTTTAACATTCATTTTCTAACAAGGTTTATATCTCAGAGAGATCAAAGGAAAGGGAAAAAGGGCCTATTTGTTTAAAGATATTTATAGCAGCTCTTTTTGTGGTAGCAAAGAATTGGAGATCAAGGTGATGCCCATCAATTGGGGAATGACTGAACCAGTTGTGGTATATGATTGTGATGGAATATTATTGTGTTATTAGAAATGATAAACAGGAGAAAAACCTGAAAAGACATAAACTGATGCAAAGTGAAGTGAACAGAACCAGCACATTGTGTACAATAACAGCAATATTGTTAGGATGATCAACTGTGGAAGACTTAGATACTCTGATCAAGACAAGATCCAAGACAAATCCAAAGGACTCATGATGAAAAAGTCTTTCTACCTCTAGAGAAAGAACTGATGAACTCTGAATGCAGATTGAAGCATACTTTTAAAAAACAAACAAACAAACCTCTTGGCTTAGAATCAATACTAGGTATTGGTTCCAAGGCAGAAGATTTGTAAGGCTAGGCAATTGGGGTTAAGTGACTTTACAAGGGTTACACAGATAGGTAGTATCTGAGGTCAAATTGGATCCCAGGACCTCTTGTTTTTAATTGATATCAAATTGCTTTCTCAAGGAGAAGAGGTTAGAGAGAGAGGAGAATTAGGAACTTAAAATTTAAGAAAAGATTGTTTAAAATTTAAAAAAAATTTTTTTTTAAACCCTTGTACTTCGGTGTATTGTCTCATAGGTGGAAGATTAGTAAGGGTGGGCAATGGGGGTCAAGTGACTTGCCCAGGGTCACACAGCTGGGAAGTGTCTGAGGCCGGGTTTGAACCTAGGACCTCCTGTCTCTAGGCCTGACTCTCACTCCACTGAGCTACCCAGCTGCCCTTGTTTAAAATTTTTACATGAAATTAGGAAATTTAAAATAAAATAATATTGGAACTCTCCCCAAAATATGTAAAGCCCATTTAGCACATTCTTCTAAACCACTGACTTGTTTTTAATAGTAATTAAGCCTGCAAACAACATTGTACGATAAGTCCTTGCTATAATTCCCATTAGGTTATGCTAGGTTAAAAGAGAACTTCTTTGAACCAGAGGCAAAGCCAAGAATAGTATCTGATCTCTGAACCCCAATCTTTTTTTTTTGCACTGAACACAGTGACAGGTTGTGTCCCAGTCACATTTCTGATTCTCAGATGGTTCTATTTCTTGTACTTTTCAAAATCCTTTCTAACAAAAACTTATTGACAAAGTGAGTTATATCTGTAGGGGATGTAGGGCTTTCTCTTGTGTTCTTTGAGTTGCTGCTTTCCACTCAGTTTATTTTTGATTTGCTCTTTAAAGGCCTCTAGTCCTAGAAAGGAAACAAGTTTTTACTCAGACTGGAAGATGACACTTGTTCTTATGACCATTGCTCATGAAAAACTAAAGGTGGGCTATTGCTAAGAGCGAAGCACCCCTTATGACCTGAAGATAGCTCAGATGACCGAATTTATCAATCACAGGAAAACTGTTCAGTTTGTCACAGATCACTTTTGCTAAAGAAATCCATATGATATTGATATGGTGACTAGTTACTGCAGTAAAAATGAGATCTTGTTGAAGGTAAACTTTTTTTAGCAATATACTTAAAGATAATTATACCATTACCTTAAAAAAAAACAAAAAAAATCCTTTACTTTCCATCTTATAGTCAATACTATGTATTGGTTCCAAGACAGAAGAGTGGTAAGACCTAGGCAGTAGGGGTTAAGTGACCTGCCCAGTGTCACACAGCTAGGAAATGTCTGAGGCTTTTACAGACAAAACAGTGACTTTTGATTCAGTAGTGTCCTCTACTATCAGTGTGACCTTAGGCAAGTGGATTAACTTTAACTTAATTCTGTATTTCAGTTTTCTCATTGTGTAAAATGAAAGAATTGGACCAGAAGACCTCCAAGGTCTCTCTCAGCTCTAAAATTTATTAACTTAATTTTAATTGGAAGAAATATTTTTAAAATTTTCTCATAATATTTCTGAGTGTTAGGATGATGCTGATTAAAATGTAGGACAGGTTGGTGACTCAGTGGATTGAAATCCAGGTCTAGAAATGGGACATCCTGAGTTCAAATTTAACCTACTTGTTTTGCATTGTATTTACTTATTTTGTTGCTGTTCAGTCATTTCTGTAGTGTTTGACTCTTCTTGATTCCGTTTTAGGTTTTCTTT
This sequence comes from Gracilinanus agilis, assembly GCF_016433145.1. Taxonomy (NCBI): domain Eukaryota; kingdom Metazoa; phylum Chordata; class Mammalia; order Didelphimorphia; family Didelphidae; genus Gracilinanus; species Gracilinanus agilis. The sequence continues at coordinate 252,003,835 of NC_058135.1, forward strand.
GCAAAGATACTGAAAGTGGTTTGTCATTTCCTTCTTCAGTTCATTTGAAGAATGAAAAAAACTGAAGCAAAGAGATATAAGTAACCTGCTCATGGTTACACAGCTACTAAGTGTCTGAGGTCAAATTTGAACTCAGGTCTTCCTGACTCCGTGTCCAGTACTCTCTCCATTGTGCCACCTGGTTGCCCACTATTTTCTTTAACTTCAGTTAAATTCAATGAACATTTAATAAGCAACTGTATAAGGCAGGTATTGGAAATACAAAAAGAAAAGTGAAATTACATCAAGTTTCAAGAGCTTCTACTGCAATAAAGGAATATTCTCATTACTTTTACTGCCGTTCTCTTACTAAGTACAGGTTAGCCCCCATTTATGTTTTGTACAGCCCTAATATGGGGAGAAGGTATAGATTATACAGACCAGTAGAGAAGAGTAGCTTTTCTCTAAAATATAAATACATCTATTTTTATGTAACTATTTTTAATAGGAAAAAAATAACAAGGCAGCCTCAAGGCTTCTCTTCTCTCATTAAACTGATCTGTTATTGGTTACTATATTAATAATTTATTTTGTCATCATCAGCATTATTATTTTTATTATTATAATTGGTGTTGATCTTTCCACTTCCATTATTCCATTTTTGCTTTCAAGAACTTGGCCACAGATTGAATAAGAGTTTAAATTGTACACCATCTTTTTTAAAATTTTCACTTTTTTTTTTTACTTTGCATTACCTTTGATCTTTGTTCAACAAGTCGATGTTCTGATGATATGAAGACAACTGATTCAGGAATGACTCCCACATCAGTAACAAGTCATTTCCTGACTCTCAAATAGAATCAATTTCTTTGGAGTGGAGGAAAGTGATGCTCTTTGGTGCTTCCCATATCCAATGCTCACTGATTCTTTTTCTGTGTTTTTAAAAAAATTTTTTTTATGAAAAGTTATTTGAGATGTCTCAGCATGAGGCTTCTGTGTCATCTACAAGTCTTTGGAGAACTATATAGTGAGTATTAGCAGGCTACAACTCATTGCAAATAAGAAATTATAAAGGAGAACTGGAGTAAAGGATGTCATCAAAGAAATGCATAATTGAAAAAGAAGATGGACTGGTTCTTGCTGTGGGAGGGAAAGAAAGTCAGAGAGAGGGAGAGAGGGAGAGAGAGAGAGAGAGAGAGAGAGAGAGAGAGAGAGAGAGAGAGAGAGACAGAGACAGAGACAGAGAGACAGAGAGAGACAGAGAGACAGAGAGAGACAGAGAGAGACAGAGACAGAGAGAGACAGAGAGAGGCAAAGAGAGAGAGACAGAGACAGACAGAAGAGACAGAGAGGGAGAAGAGAAGAGACTGATCCACTAATAGCCCCTAACATGAAAAGTTAGAGACAAATCACAGACTTTGGGTAGGGCTGGATAGGTTGCAATCTACCTTGGAGAGAATATGGATGTTGAGGAATTCACTGAATCGTTTGAGTGTTCGTGTATTTGAATATTACTTTATACTATTGAGATACCTCTTAGTAGTAGAGACTGGATGGAAGAGAACATGCTGGTAGTGCTGCTTTTCTAGGATGGCACATCCAACTTATGAAAAGCCTCTTCCGTCCTTCATTTTTCCACCTCGATTTTTGATATCTGTCACATTCTTCCATAGCTTCCGTGATTAGACCTGAGGGCTTTTATTCTCATAGGTCACTACCCTGGAAAGAGAATTTCTTGCATGTATATATGAGTGTCTGCCTGGCTGACAGGGCTGAACAGCCAAACTGGAGATTTCTTCCTTCCTGCTGATGTGGGGGACGAGGACTAGATTTGTGATTTCATTAGTCTACTAACTGAGGAAATTTCCTTCTCCCAGTGTGGGTTTATTTCTTCTCAGAAACTTATCGTCTTAGGGAACTTTCTGGAGGATTAAAAGTTTGAGTGGTTTGCCCAGGGTGAAGCAGACAGTGTATATCAGAGGTAGGACCTGACTCCAGGTATTCCTGGCTTCTCTCTATCCATTATATCATGTTGCCTGTTTTGGTATATGGGATGTGTGTTTGTTTTGGGGTGGAGTGAGTTCAAATTTCACTTTATACACCATGACATACTAGGCAATGTGTCGGAGCAAAAATAGCCTTGACCTTGGAGGTTTAGTTCCTGCTCTGACCATTACTAGCCATTTGGTTTGAATTTAACCTCTCTGAGCCTCAGTTTCTTCAACTATGAAATGGGTATGATGGGACTTGTGCTTCTTACCTAATAAGGGTTGTTTTCAGGTGAGAGATTTGAGAAGCAGTATAATAAAGATATAAAGAATATATTATATTCTCTGTCAGGAGACCTGGGTTCAAATCTTACTTTGTTTGGTATCGGAATGATGTTGGGAAAATCCTCTCTGCTTCTTTTGCCCTCAGATTCTTTATCTGTAAAATGAGGTTGGACCAGATGACCCATAAGATCTCTTTCAGGTCTGTATCCTATGATCCCATAATCCCGAGCTTTGAAAGACATGACTGTTGAGGATAGAGTCAATGAAAGGAGAACTTTGGAAGAAAGATGAACAAAGTATAAATGGAGATTTTGAACCTTGGACTTCATCCCCCATAAATCCCTTAGTATTTCCCAAAATTCTCCTTAATCTCTCCTGCAACTCCATGTTTGTGTGGTCATGTTATTGTTTTATAACTTATGTAGCTCCTCCCTTTTTCTCTCTCCTTCAGGAGAATGGCTGAAGTTAGTTTAGCACCTTTTCTCTCCAGTTTTTAATGCTAGTTTATTTTTAATAAAACTTTATTAAATATAATATTTAGTTATTGAATATTAATTTAAATCTCCACAACCACATAAGTAAAACTACTGATCTGTGGATAAGCAACACCCATTTAGGATTTAGAAAGGAACCTGAAAATTGGAAAGGAAACTAGATTTCAGGTCAGAGGATATGGATCTGAATCTCCCATCCAGGTGAACTTGGTCAAATCTCACCTGATCAGGTCTCAGTTTTTTCATCTGTAAAATGGGACTGGGCTATATCCATTCAATAAACATTTATTAAGTACCTATAATGTGCTAAGTACTATGTTTTTGAAATAAAAAAAGCAAAAAAAAACCATGAAAAAAACAAATAGTATAGTGTATACTCAAACAGCTTCTACATTATAAAAAGCTAGTGAGATGAGCTGAGAGGTTTCTCCAGCCCTAAATTTGCACATCAGTGATCCTACATGAAGATGGTGGATCATTCACTTTAGTTAGAGAAGTTACAGATGTTGAGGGCACACATTAGAGGTCAGCATGACAGAAGACAAGTCTCATCTCTGCTCACACACCATCCTTTGAGGCTACATTCTGACACAAATGGCAGCACTGGATGGGCCATTGTTCTGACTCATTGAGCCAATCCTCATATTCTTTTGGTCTGAATCATTTATTTTTATTGTTATATATTTTTATATTGTTTAAATATTTTAAATATTTATATATTATATATAATAACACAATATGTAACTAATCTAATCAAATAGTTTGCTATATACATGTAATAAATTATAATAAACGTGCTTATTGAAGAAAAACAAATTCTCATATTAGCTATATATCTAAAAATCTGTCTCACTTTTTTTCCCTCTCCCTACCACTCCTCTCTTCTTCCCAAGAAGGCAGGTAATATGAAAAGAGATTGTATCTATATTATTGTATAATATATGTAACATTAATGACATAATAATAATGTTATAATAATGTATAATACACAGAGTTTATGTCATGTAATGTGATATGTGTTGTACATATATTATCATGCAATGCATATTTCCCTGTTCATCATGTTGTGAAACAAGACACATGTTGCATACACTAGAGAAAAATTCACGGAGGAAATCAAGTGAAGAGAGGAATGCTTCAACTTGCATTCAGACTCCCTCTGTTCCTGCTGTGGCTATGGATCTCCCTTTTTGTCCCTTGGAGTTGTCCTGGTTACTCCTTGCCTTGTTGATAAGAGTTAAAAGTCATCCACAGTTGATCATCATACATTATCTTTGTTGCCGTGGACAACATTCTCCTGGTTCTGCTTATTTCACTTTGCATCACTTTATGCAAATCTTTTCAGGTTTTTTTTTGTGTGATCATCTTGTTTGTCATTTCTTATAGCACAATAATATTCTATTTTTTAAAAAAAATTCCTAATCCTGGAGGCAGCTAGGTGGCTCAGTGGATAGAGAGCCAGACCTACAGATGGGAGGTCCTGCATTCAAATCTGTCCTCGGACACATCCTAATTGCATGATCCTAGGCAAGTACTTCACCCCAATGGCCTATCCCTTACAGCTCTTCTGCCTTGGAAGCAGTATATCATATTGATTCTAAGATGGAATGTGAGGGTTTAAAAAAATAGTCCTATTATCTAATAAAACCTCAGCTGGTTTGCACAATCAGCCCAGGTCAGCCTGATGAAAGTAAGCGTGGCAATGAACCCTGTGCCTTCAAAACAGCTCATAAGAGACAGGGTATGAACAATGACCTGATTCTCAGCAATAAATATAGACTTGGGAATGCAAGACAGGTTTTAGTACCTCCTTTCTCCAACCGTGGCAAATAACTCTAAAACTATCTAATCTGAGCCAACACATTTTGGGTGAGTCAACATCTATTATTATTGATAAAACCATCAAAAGAAAGTGAAGTGTGAATGATCAGGGAAGAAACAGACCTCAATTCCCCAAATAACAGATCCTTCTAATTCACATGAGGCCACTGTATCAAGTTAACAGGCTCCGAGAGTCTATAGGCACATTTACTCATATCCCTTTGATATGGGAAAAGAGCTCTTTTTACAAATCAAATTCTAGCTTGTCTGAGAAGGTGAGCTTCATTCCTGCCACTCCCAACCCCCTCTTCTTTCCCTTTACACAAAAAAGACCTCTTTCCCAGAGCACATGATCTCTTGATCAGAGAATTAACTCTTGGGGAAAATATGTCTGCATTTTATTTGATGCCACTGCTGAATAGAAAAGGGAAATAAATTGGATTTTTAGACTCAGTGGTCAGCCCCTGAGTGAGCAATGCACTTGACATTGGGAGTAACCCAAAGAAACTGTACTGGGATTTCGGACAACGAGGGCAACTTCAGACGGGTGACTGGGTTTCCAGGATACCCTGATATTGGTGAGCTCAATCTACGACTCATTCTCATGTTCCTTCTGGCTCCATTACTTCAGCTAAGCTGGTTGCCAGCCCTTGTGTACAGTTGTACTGGCGTGATGATGGGGGAAAAGACAAAAACCTGTGATGAAATGGTCGATGATGATATGATAGCTCACGTTTATTTTTGTAGCCTTTAAGGTTTGGAAATTCTTTACAAATATAATTTCACTTGATTTTTCACAATAACTTTGAGATTATTATCCCCATTTTATAGATGAGGAAACTGGGTTTATAACATGATTTTCACAATAACTTTGGGATTATTATCCCCATTTTATGGATGAGATAACAGGGTTTAGCACATGATTCTCACCATAACTTTGGGATTATTATCCCCATTTTATGGATGAGGAAACTAGGTTTAGTACATGATTCTCACCATAACTTTGGGATTATTATCCCCATTTTATGGATAAGATAACTGGGTTTAGTACATGATTCTCACAATAACTTTGGAATTATTATCCCCATTTTATGGATAAGATAACTGGGTTTAGTACATGATTCTCACAATAACTTTGGGATTATTATCCCCATTTTATGGATGAGGTAACTGGGCTTAGTACAGTGCCCCGCATAGAGTAAATGCTTAATGAATACTTGTCATGGTTGCTAGCTTGTTAACTTGTTTAGGATCACTGCGAAGGTATTAAGTAGGATTCAAATGAAGGTCTTCCTGGCATTCAAAACAGCTACCCAGCTGTTTTGACGGGGATGGGGGGGGGTGGTAATAGAAAATACTGGAGCCGAGGTTGGCAAGTGCCCTTGCTTCCCTTCAGGTGCTAGCCTCTGGGGTGGCACAATCCCTACCTTTGGTGATGTTCCTGTGGATTTTAAAATTAATATTCAATAACTAAATATTATATTTTATAAAGTTTTATTAGTAATAAACTAACAAAAAAACCCTAACAAACAAGGTACTAATCTGCCAACTCCCAAGAGCAAAAAAGAAAGAACAAGGCAGAGCCTCAGAACTTATGTAAAACTTGACCACCTGAACATAGACAAAAGGAAAAGTATTCTAGGTAGCACAGAAAGGAAGTTTGGGTAATGCAGTTTTAGGGATTCAAGATATTTCTAACTATATACTCCTGTGCTCTGGTCCTTTGCTGGTTCTGTGCTGCCCTGTCCATTGTGACTGACATGGCCATTCCCTTTCCCCAAATGACAACGTTTTGGAGGGAGGAGAGGAATCTCTGAACCCTGCCTAGTGAAAAGCCTCAGTGCTACTATGTGCTTGTTACACATTTGGAAATGCATTATCTTTAGATAACAGAGGCAGCACCACAGTGAAAATAGTTCAGATTCAGAATCAAAAAAATGTGAATTCAAGTCCTGCTTGATTTTTACCATGTTAATAGCTCTGCAACTTTGGGCAAGTCTCCTAATTCCTCTGAGCATCAGTATCCTCATTTATAAAATTCAAGGGTTGGAGTGGATGATTTCTAAGGTATCTTTAAACTCTAGATTTATGATCTTATGATCTTTCAGATGGGTAAGGAGCTAAGTGAGATGGTGGATAAAATGCTGGGCTTGGAATCTGGATGACTTGATTTCAAATCCTACCTTAATTACTTATTAGCTGTGTGACCCTAAGCAAGTCATTTAACTTCTATCTGTTTCTGTTTCCTTATTTGCAAAATGGGGGTAAAAGCGTGTACATCACAGAGTTCTTATGTGAATAAAATGAAATAAAATCTCTAAATATGTGTAAATATTAAAGCAGTATATAACTTGTTACTTATTTAAAAAGAGATTAATGAATAGGATCTACTCTACCTACTCAAAAGAAGCATTGGATTTAGAACTGAAAGGCACCTTAGAAACATTCTAGTCTAATTCCTTCATTTTACATATGAGGAAACTGAGGCCTGGAGAGGAGAATGACTTGTCCGAGGCAGGAAAGGGCAGAGCTGAAATCTAAGCCCAGACCTCTGACTTTTTTTTTTATCTAGGGGCTTCTTCATCATGTCTCTCCATTTCATAGGGTTGTTGTGAGGCTGTGAGAGGTAATAAATTCAGAATACCTCATAGACATAAAAAACAATATCAGTATTGGGGACTATTACTCTTAAAGATCATCTCTTTGCAGGACCATCCAGAGTTACCCCCATTTGGACAGTTCTGGAGTAGTGAAACTGTCCAGTGGTCTCATCATTTGCACAACCAGCCTTAATGATTGGAGAGTAGGATTTTCTTTGCTAACCAAATGCTTAAAATACATTTGAGCAGTTTTTGATTAGCACAGAAATAAAATTGAGTGGGATCTGCTAAAAGCCTTGCCAAATAAGTTGAGATCATGCAACAAAAGTCTTTCTCTTCAGCCAGCCAATTTGATTCAATTCAAAGAACGTTTAATAAGTGTCTAACGTGTTGGACACTAAGTGTAGGAAGAGGAAAATGGACAGTTCCTGTCCTCAAAGAGCTTCTGTTCTGCTGAGGAAAAATCAGCATGTGTACAGAGAAGTAAAAACCTAATATATGTCAGGTCTGGAAAGACTCTGGTGAGGGCGGGGACGTGGGGTGAGACATATGCGCTCCTGGAGATTCATTAGCTTGTCTGAAATGCTCGATTGCCTGCTTCAAAAGATAAACATGCCTCTAGTATATGGCATCCATGATTCTGAAAGAGAAGACCCAGAGTAATTTTGAATTGAATCACTTTTCTTCCTCTTTTCAGATACTCTTTTGCCCAACACTCTTTTTATTTAAAATACATTTCTAAATATTGCAAAGTTCTGTCTTCTTGAAAGTTGACTTGAAATACTGGTTTCACAGATGCTGAAAAAAAGAATGAGGTGATCAAAGAAAATCAGTGGCTCTCTTTTGGTTGGAAAAAGAGTTTGTAAAAACAAAGGGATTTTTTGTTTCAAAGGAGTTGGACAAAATTCAGGAAGATTCCATTTCAGAAGTTAGTTTAAACATTTGTTTATGAGTCTTATTGGTTCCTGAATGTGGACAATGTGGATACAGCGCTGGGCCTGGAATGAGATCAGATCTGACCCAGACACATTTACTATCTGTATGACCCTGGACAAGTCATTTAACATTATTTGCCTCAGTTTGCTTATCTGTAAAATGAACTGGAGAAGGAAATGGCAAATTATTCTAGTATCTTTGACAAGAAAACCGCATATGGGGTTGCCTAGAAAGGACACACAAGACAAGGCTGAACAACAAAAATAACAGAGTGATGAAGGTGGGTGAGGACTGAGTGATGGGAAATATTTATGGCTAATAGTTGTATTGGAAAGGTATGACAGTCTCTGGAAGATTCTAAGGTGTCCAATAGAGAGTTTTGTATAATAGTTAGAAAGGAAGCCTTGGAGGTTTAGATTCTGCTTTTGATGCTTCCCAGCCATGTTCCCCCGGGGCAAATCCCTGACCTCTCTTGGCCACAATTTCCATGTTTGGATAATGGGAATTATAATAATATCAATTTTTCAGTGTCGTGTTGAGAATCAAATAATTCTCAAATATAGAAGCAAATGGTAATATAGCAATTCATAAAGCACTCTGTAAAACATAAAGTACTATAGAAATGTCAGTTCTTATTAAGATTCTGTTAATTAAAAGTGCTAGACTGATGTGCAATCCTTTTATTTGCATAATAGAATCATAGAGCTGGAAGGGAATTTTGGAAGCTCCGTGCCTCATTGGATGAATCCCCTCCACCAACATCCCTGACAACGGATCATCCAGTCTCCTCTTGAACCCTTCCAGTGACAGAGTGCTCATTACATTACATCACAAGACACCTGTTCTGAAGTTTTGTCTTACACTGAGCCCACATCTACTGCTTCCTTTACCCTTCCACTGACCACTCAGGGTTTCTACTGAGGCTCAGCAGAACTGGGGAAATATTTAGTCCAGCAGAGACGTTGTTGTTTTTTTTTCCCTTCACAAAGGTGGCAAACTTAGAGAAAGTGTTTCTTACCAGCCTCAAGATGTAACTACTTTCTATCTAGGGAGTCATTTACATAGCTCCACCCCCTCCTCGTGCCCCGCCCCCAGGTGGGGGCGGGGAATTCTAATGAGCAAAATAAGCTCTGAGAAGAAAAAAAAAGGGGAGGGGGGAGAGCCAAGCATTGTTTCCTTTTCTCTTCCTTGTAACTATTGATCAGAAGCTCCAAGGCTGCCTGCCGGTGACCTCAGTCCTTTTCATAGGACCCGGGGGGGATTCAGGCAGCGAGCTAAAGTTTGCCTTTAGTCAGTGATCTGTGAATAACTCGCGGTCCCTCAATGACGCGAGAGGAGCCTCCGAAGGGAGACAGTGAGTCAGAGGGAAGGAGGCTCTGAGATGGCTGGAGCAGCCATTAGCACGTCATTGGTAATCCCAGCGACACCTTGCACATCCGTGGCATTTGTCTCAATGCTCTCTCTCGGCTGAAGGCTGCCAGGATGTTTTATTTAAGGGCTCTGGGCTGCCTTCTGCAGGGAGGGTGGTTGGGGGTGAGGGAAGGCTGCAGGGCCGCAATCCAGCCTCCTAGCTCGGCAGGTCAGCCAGCCTGCACGTCAGACAGGGGCGTGGTGGGAGCCGGGTGGTGCTGGGAGGGGCGGGGAGGGGAAAGGGAAGAGGCACCAGCTGGAATTCCTAGTATAATTACAGAGCAATTCCTTGAACTCCCAGAGCTGTTGGTCACCCGTTTTGAGATTAGACATGGAGGAACAAAACTTTACCCAGAGTTATGTTTTTGCTTGTTGGTATTATCCTATGAGAGTAGAGGGAGGGAGGGAGGGTAAAGGTTTGGGGGAAGGGCTAGAGGGAGGGGAGAACGGGAAGGAAAAGATGGAGGGAGGAAAGGATGATAGAGGGAAGAGAAAAATAGGTAAGAAGAGGGGAGGGCTAGAGGGAGGAGAGGACGGGCAGGAAAAGATGGAGGGAGGAAAAGGAAGAGAAGAATGGGTAAGAGGAGAGAAGTGATAGAGGGAGGAGAGGACGGGCAGGAAAAGATGGAGGAGGGGATAGAGGGAAGAAAGAATGTTAGAGGGAGGATGGGAGGAAGGATGGAAGGGAGAAAGAGATGGAGGGATAAGTGAAACAGAGGAAGAGGAGGAAAGTTGAGGGAAAGAGAAGAAGGAAGGAGGCAAGGGAAGAGAGGAGTAGAGGGAGGAAGGAAGAAGGGAAGGGAATATGGGGAAAAAGAGAACCATCCAACCATGGGACAGTCAAATTCTTCCTTCAGAGGACCTTCTCTTTGGTGCTTACCTCTCTCCCACCAGTTAAAAAACAAATCCTGTTAAGGGTACTAAATTGCCAATTTCGTGTGTTTTGAAGGCTGGGGATTTGCAATGGGAGTTAAATATAGTTATTGAGCATTTGCCATGTCGATGAACTTCAAAAATGTTAAGAGAACATTTTTATTCTCCCCTCTCCTCACACAGGCAGCATTAGAAATGTGTACAATTAGCCCTGAGTTATCAGCCCTGCTAGCAGTGAGCTGGTAAGGAATACCATGTGTGCCTCCCACTATTCTTTACTCGTGCAAGTCCTCCACCCCCAACTCCCAGCCTTGTCTGCATTCATTTAGTCAACCAAGGCTTCTTTCCAACTCACTCTCCATTTGGTTTTCTCTTAACTCTCCAAGGCTTTGGGGGTGGGGGGAGCGGGGATAGGTAGACAATTTACCTGAGTGTCTATCACTTCCTAGCATGGCCCTTACCTTGGCCTGCTTCCTTTATTATTTTCCACCTCCCCTTTTTAAACCCTTACTATCGGTCTTAGAATCAATGCTGTGCATTGGTTCCAAAGCAGAAGAGTGATAAGGATATGGGCTAGGCAGTGGGAGTTAAGTGACTTGGCCAGGGTCCCACAGCTTGGAAGTTCTTGCCCTATGAAAGTCATAGAATTTTATCAACATAGAGATCATCTTCTCCAATGTGATGATTTAACGAGTGAAAAAATTGAGACATAGAGAGGAAAAAGGACTTGCCCAGAGTCACACGACACACATCTTTCTCAATTCCATCCTTATGTCTATGTTCTCCCAGTAGAATGTCATCTCCTTAAAGGAAGAGATTGCTTTCATTTTTTTTCTCTCTGTGCTCCTTCAGCCCTTAGCAATGTTCAGGGTAGGGTTTAGTAGACACTTAATAAATGTTTGTTAAATGCAGTAGACTGAAACCTGTGGCTCATACTACTCTTTCTTCCTGAGATACCCTCTACCATCCATCAATCCATGGCCCTTCTTTTGAGACTTTGCTCAATATGGTCCTCTCTAAGAAACCTTTCCAGGTTAGCCCATCATTTCCATTCAACAAATAGTAAGGACCTATTATGTGCCAGGAACGGTGGCTATAGAAAGACAGAAAAAAAAAACAAAAACAGAAAAACAATTCAAAAAAGAAAAAAAATACAGATTCTGGCAATCAAAGAGATTGCCATCTTCTAGGTTTGGAGTTGGGGAGATACAATATATATGCAGATGAATAAATATGAAGTAATTTCAAAAGGGCGAAGATACTTGAACATTTGGCAGCATCAGGAAACATTTTGTGTAGGAGTCGGTACCTGAACCACTAATCTAAGTCCCAGTGAGAGCTTGATGTATCCACATGTTATGTCCTTGGAGCATCCTCTTAACTAAACTGTCCTGAGTCCTTTTGGGTGCTGTGGGCTGAAGGCTGCTGTACTGAGGCTCCCCTGTGAAGTCCTTGCCCTGTCCCTTCTGAGCCCAGTTGGACAATGGAAGTGCCTGTCACAGCCTCACCATGAAGGTGTCAATGGCCTGCCCTTGTTTTGAGTCCTGGCCTCAGCAGAAATGTGTGGAGGTCAGGAGAGGTCAGCGGACACCCTAGAGCCTGTCAGGGTCTCCCGTTACTTTACAGTTAAGCCACATGGACTTCTCTTAAACTTGCCAAATCAAAGGGCTTATTGATGCCGTCACGGACTGGCTCATTTAATTCTTCTGCAAAGCCCATTTTGTCGCAACAGTGAACCCTGACAAATGGAGAGCATGTGAAGGGGTGGAATATGAAATTAGATTGGAAGGATAAGTAGCAGCCAAATGGAGGAAGGCTTTAAATGCCAGGCTGAGAAGCTTGTATTTCATTCTAGTGGCAATAGGACTCATTTAATTTTCTTAGGGCCTTGTAAAAACTTGTCACTTGCTTGAGCTCCTAAGCTATTATTCCCCATGGCCATTCCTCCTAGGTTTTCTGACTCCAGATGGAACATTCTTTTTGCTCTGCCGATGTTCCTTCCCATAAGCATTGTCTGGGCTAAGGCCAGGGCCCTTTACCTTCTTAGTAACCCTGCTTTGGGGGTTCCTCAACTTACTAATGTCTTTCCAAAAATTAGCTGCCCTTTCCCTTGTTCCAGCCTTCAGATATCTGAACAGGATCGAGGATGGCGTCTTTATGGCATCTCATTGTCCCTTTCTCCTGAGAGTTTGTTCATCTGTCTTCTGGATTTTTGACCATCTCATTGCCTTATGTAGAGCCTCATCTCTCAGCCACTCCGTTCCACATTGCTGCCTCCACCTGACCACCTTCTACTGTGAATGTGGTGGGCAGAACTCCCCTGGGTGACCTGATTAGTTTGGAAACTACCACTGTGGATCCAAGCCCAGTTCTCTAGGCCTAGTGATTACTCAGTAATTAACTGTTTGCATTTTCAAGGAACAGAAATGCCCAGAGGACATGTGTATTGTGAGCCAAAGGCTCCTAATACTGGTCTCCTTCCCTCTTAAACACTGCCTGGTCACATTGGGGTCTAAATATGATTTCTACATGGAGATTCATGATGACAAATCAGACGGCTTTTCATTGTATCTCAATCAACTGGACACTAACTCAGCAAATTGGAGTGAATTCAAGGAAGAGGCACGATGGCTATTAAGACACTAGCCTTGTGAGACAATATTAAAATAATTTACCATGTGAGCCTGGGCCAAATGGTAAGAGAACAGAGAGACATGCATTCAGAGCTCCTCCATCAAGGATATTTTTGCTGGCATTTCAAAGAATGGTTTTGGACATCCTGGTAAAATACAGTAGAATTTGAATCTATTTCATTTAACAAGAACTTAAAGTATCTAGTATGTACCAAGAACCATGTCAAGTGCCTAGATTACAAGTTTAAAAATGGAACGCACCTTTCCCTTAAGGAGCATTTTTATTATTTGCTGGGATAATGGTTGCTTTAAAAATATATACAAACAGGGGCACTTGGGTGGCTCAGTGGACAGAGAGCCAGGCTAAAAGATGGGAGGTACTAGGTTCAATTCTGGCCTCAGACACTTCCTAGCTGGGTGACCCTGGGCAAGTCACTTAACACCCATTGCTTAGTCTTTACTGTTCTTCTGCCCTGGAACCAGTATTAATATTGGTTCTGAGATGGAAGGTAACTATATGTAAAAATTATCGAATTATCTATTTGACTCTATCATCAACATAAATATATGAATATACATTTATCATAACATTAAATATATATGTATATTTATATGAATAAATATATATAGAGATGGATGGATAGATAGAAAGACAGTGAGACATAACTAGAGAGATATATAGAAAGATAGTGAGATAGATAACTAGAGAGACATATAGATAGAGAGATAGATATTTTTAGTTTTTAGACAGATTTTCCTCTTCTCAAACTGAAACCCACTCTTCTAGTCTAGTATCATAGGATCATATACTTAGACTTATAAGGGGTCATAGTTCAACTTCCTTATTTTTCAAGTAAGGAAAATGAAGCTCAGGGAAATGGGCTTTCTTATGGTCATCCAGGTAGAATCTGGAGAAGTCATGATTTGACTTCAGGTTCTCTGATTCTAAAGCCAGATCATACTGCTTCCTAGGCGTAGGACTTTAGAGTCGGAAAGGACCCTAGCTCTCACCTAGCATGGAGAAGTCACATGGGTGGTATTCAACCCCAAATCTCCCAACTCCAAATTCAATGCTCTTTTCACCACAATTAATCTTGGGTTTGCCTTCTGGGGCCCAGGAGAACAAATCTATCCTTTGATAAATCCTGGCTTGTACTCGTATGTAATAGAAATACATGACTAATAGAAACTCATTTACTCTACCTATCAGGAGGCCCTTTGGCCTTCGACAAACCTTGGGTTTGGGAATTGCACTTAACTAATAATCAATAATTGCCAAGAAAATCCCAAATGATAGAAATGATTGAACAACAACCAATAAAATAGTAATTATTGTTTAATAATGGCTGTATTCCTTGGATTGGACTCCATCATCATGCTCTCAAGAACAACTCATCCCAAGGAAATTTATCATGAGAAATTTTATCAACTCTGATACTGTTACTTCATCAATACTCTCAGAAGCCCTCTGCCCCTATGACTGGAGGGCTGGAAGGTGGGGTAAAAAACTCCTCCCAGAGCCTCCATTTAAAGAGAACTCACAACCCCACCATTTCTGAGCAGCTGCTAATCTCTTTGGATTTGACACTATCATCAACACACACCTGAGCCCAATACCTTCTTTCATGCCAATCCTTTTTCATCTTCCTTTTGTGTGTGGTCTTCCTTCCTTAGATTTTAAGCTCCTCAAGAACAAGGATTTTTTTTCCTTTTTCTTAATTGTATCCCCAGCGCTTGGTACACACTTATTTGTGCTTATTAAATGTTTATTGAATTGAATTAAGCCCATTTTACCAAATAGCCACCCCCATTCTCCCACAACCTCATGTGCATTGTAAACATTTATACCTCCTTTCTTCAGAGATATTCAAGAGACTAATGAGATGGCAGAGTATGAATTTAATTATGCTTATTGGAAGAAAGGAACAATCTAAAAAAATGTTTACTGGAGTTGATAATATATACCTTACAACGTCTTAAGCATTTTGTGGTTTAATAAGAAATCACATATATCACTTTTTGCACACAGATTTATACATATATATATATATATTACTTTATAGTTTGAAGAGTGATTTACATGCTTTATCTTATTTGATCCTCATCACTTGGTTACAAAGAAACTGCTATTATCTCCATTTTACAAATGAGAAAACTGAGTCTTCAAGTGGTTAATTGACTTGGTTATATAATAGTTGAGGACAGATTTGAACCAAGGTCTTCCTGACTCCAAGTTCAGCTTTCTCTCTTTTTATTGCTATTTTAAAATATTTTAGAATCAATTATCAAACAATTTTTCCTCCTCATTCCTCTCCACAGTGAGAAAGAAGGAAAAGGGAGGAAAGGATGGAAGGATGAAATAAGGAAGGAAGGAAGGAGGAATCATTTTTCACATAATGACAGTAAAGCAAAATATTTCCACATTAGTCAAATCAAAAAATCCATTTCTTTTTGTACTTATTAATCAATCTATCATGTCTCTTTTGTGAGGTGGGCAGCATTCTTTTTTTTTTTCTTCAGTTCTCCAGCATCATGAGTGACCCTTGCAGTGACTCACCAACCGCCTCCCCATCTTCAATCTCAGCTGATCCACAGTCTCCATTGCTGCACTATGAGAGGATTAAATGCCAAACTCTTGAGTGGGGTCAGGAAGACCTGTGGCCAATTCTACCTCTGACTTGTGATAGCTGTGTGCTTTTGATCCTGCTGCTTCACCTTAGGGACCCAATGTGGTACAAAGAAAAGAGAAGGACTTTAAATCTACCCCTGACATTTATTACTTATGTGACACTGGGCAAATCACTAAACCTCCTTGAGCCTCAGTTTCTTCATTTGTAAAATGAAATAACCTCAAAGGTCCCTTGCAGTCCTCTGGCTTCTGAGCTTCACTTTCTGTCTCTATAAAATGAGGGGGGGTGGGATTAGGCAATTTGTAAGCTTCTTTCAATTTTTATCAAATTTATATTTGCTGAATTTATTGAACATATAGTCAATTATACCTCCTGTATGCTGGGTATAGTACTTGACACTAGACCTATGAAACTAAGAAAATTACATAGTTCCTTCCCTCAAGGAGCTTACATTGTAGATCTCCATGGAATTCTGGGCTTGGAGTCAGAAAGACCTGGGTTCAAAGTCTGCCTATGATTTTTGTTGTTTAGTTATGTCTGACTCGTCATGGCCCCATTTGGGTTTTCTTGGTAAAGATACTAGAGTGGTTTTCCATTCCTTCTCCAGCTCATTTTATAGATGAGGAAACTGAGGCAACTAGAGTGAAGTGACTTGTGCAGGGTCATACAGTTAGTATCTGAGACCAGATTTGACCTCAGGTCTTTCTGTCTGTAGCTGCCCTACTACCTCTTAACAAGCTATGTGACTTTGAGCAAGATACCCGCCCTGGGCTTCAGTGTCTTCATCATTCAGGAGGAGATTTGATTAGGTAGTCTCTAAGGTCACATAAGAAACAGCCAGATGGTACAGTGGCTAGAGTATTGGACCTGGAGTCAGAAAAACCCCAGTTCACATTTGTTCTTAGAGGAGTTATCACTAGCTGTATGATGCTGGCCAAGTTACTCAGCTACTCTTTTCCTCAGTTTTCTCATCTATAAAATAGGGACAATAATAGCATTAACCTCCCAGAGTTATTGTGAGTATAAAACGAGATATTTATAAGGTACTTTGCAAACTTTAAAATGCTTTATAAAGGTTGGCTATTATTTTTTTAAGCTCTCTTCTCTCTCTGTGTCTAATCCTGTCCCCTCATTGGGATTCTTTCCTCATATTTGGAATGGAATCATCGCCAGTCATCCTGACTCTTGTCTCGCCATTGGACTCCAATGACTCTGGAAGAGAGAGTGAGGCTGATGACTTTGTGCCCCTCTGCCTCCCTTAAATTCAATTCATTTGTCCAAATCAAGATATCACCCTGGGATGCCATTGGTCCTCTTTGAAAACAAAGGGACTAACAACAACATTTAGAATGGAGAATCAGCCTGCACCAGCCATCTCACAGAACCATTGTGACTAGCATGTACCCATCATTTTATAAATTTTAAAGTGCTGTGACTTTATTATTATTAACTCTATCACTTTATTATTATGATTACTACTACTACTACTACTACTACTACTACTACTACTACTACTACTACTACTACTACTACTACTACTACTACTACTAAACTACTACTGTTAGTCCCCATTCAGGTAAGCTGCCCTGTTGAAGAGTTGAGAAATCCTAAGTGCCCAGTGCCTAGCTTTAAGCTACAGCTAAGCAGATTATATAAATAATTTTTCTAGCTTGTGGCTGCTATTAGGGTCTGAGTGAGTTGAATTCCATCCTTTTACCTCTTTTCTCCCTCTTCTCCCTCCATCCAAATGGTGCCTCAACACCTCAGGATCTGATGACTGAAAAATAGCAATGAAATTGTTGCTATTTGCTGCCTGCTGAGCAGCCTTTAAAAGGATAAGTAAATCTTATAACGGAAAAATGTAGCTGAGCCATTTCCCTTAGATCTCCCCAAATTACTTTGCGGCTCAGCATAACATTAGAAGGGGGAAAAAAATAGACAAGTCCAATGTGCCGAACTTGGGAAATAGATCCTTGAATTGCCTGGGGTCAGGGAACTCAAATACTCTCCTTGTCTGGAAGTACTCAGTGTTCCTCCAGAAAGAACCTGTGTTGGGCATCCAATTCTATTGGAAAATGGCAGCTGCGTGGTCCTCCCCACCAACTTTACAAGGGCTGGCTACTTTTGCCAAGCTCCTTTTTTTGTCTCTCTTTTGTAAAAGCATTTTGTCAGGCACATGAGTATATGTCTGCATATATATTTATATATGAGACTATATATATAGGCATGAGTGTATCCAAAGCAGCTACAGTCAGTTGTGTTGCGTGGATGAGTGGGAGGTGATACAGGACTGTGCTATTAGTGAGCGGGAGGTAGGAGGTGGCTAGGCCTGATGGGCAGGGGAATGAGGTAATTACAGTATGTACTGTATCCAGGTATTTTTAGATGACACCAGAAAAAGGAGATGTTCATGGATGGTGATGGTCTTTTTGTCTTCTAGAGAATTCTGGATCCTAAGACCATGAGAGTTACTATTCTCCAAAATTCCAAGGTCCACTCAGTCCAGTAATCTGTCTGATGGGGGCACTAAGGGACAGTATAGTTATTCTCTCTGATGTTCTGTTGAGAGGTTAAAAGACTCTTTCCTCAAGAAAAAGTTGGATGACCACTGTTGGGCTGTAGGGTATGGTGGGACCAGAATTCTTGTTCAGATATGAGTTGGACTGGAAAATCTCTGAGGTCCCTTTCATCTCTGAACCTTTGTGATCTTAGTTTCCCTCTATTTTGCTCAATTCATTATGAATTTCTTAAATGTCAATCCTATAATGAGTATTTTATCCACGAATTTATTTTAGCCCTTCCTTTGGTAAATCCTATTTCCATTTTCTCTGTTGACCCAAATTTTTTCTCTTAAGCTTGGAGATATCAACCCCTTCCCAGATGACAGAATTCCACGATTAACGTACGTGATCGTTATTCATTATTATTGTTGTTGTTCATTAAAAAAATTCCATCTCTAGCAAACACCACATTTTTAAAAAAGCACTTTCATCCCTTGTCTGTGTCCTCATTATATCCCTCCTCTCCTACTTGAATATCAACACTCTGAGGATAGGGGCTCTTTTCCATTTGGGATTTGTATATATAGCCCATGGCAGATAAATTCTTGTCTGAGTGAGTCGTCAAGTTTTCTCTTCCATGAATTTACCAGTTTTAGTTTGTGCCTCTGTAAATACATCTGTATAAGACTTAGTATTTTTGCTCTGTTTTATGTCCTGTTCTGTTCTATTCTATCCTAACATAATATTTATTTCACTCTATTTTATTTTTTTTGTCCCAGCCAATCATTTCATTGGTGTAAGGGAACATAATAGCTAACATTTCTATGGCACTTCAGGGTTTGAAAGGTTCTTTATATATGTTCTCTCATCTGATCCTCATCCTGTCCTGGAATACATGTATTACTATTATCCCCATTTTACAGATGATGACACTGAGGGCTGAGAGAGGTTAATCCATTTCACCTAAGTCATACTAGTGAGTATCTGAAGGTGAATTCAAACTCAGGTCTCCTTGAACCTGAGTTCAGGACTCTAATGAGAAAATCTTCCAATGTAGAATGGTAACTGGGTTTATACATTTTTCTGAGACTTATAGGTTTAGAGAGTTTCATAAAGTGACTTGCTAAGCCTATATGTTGGATGCTCTTGGCCCTTGAGGCTAGCTGTCTAACCAGTGTGCTAGGCTTCCTTTCTAAAGTTGCTTTATACATTTATATTTTATATAATCTATAATTATATAATCTATATAATAATTTTATAATCTAAATTATAATAAGTGTCTGGTAGGAAGGTTACTGTGGAAACTAACTCCAAAGATGTATAGGGGAAGCAGTTGCCCTTGGTTCAAAGACAGAGAGCCCCTCTCTGAGGGCACACTTTGGTCCAACTGTAGGGTTCCTACAAGCCATGAGAGAAGGAGTGAAATAAAAAGTGACTAAATACCCCATCAATTATGATGGCTCTGAATTTTAACTCCTTGTTTCTAGTAAAATGTCCCCAAGGACATCTCTTATGGACATATTTTTGTCTCCTACTCTCCCTGAACCCCAATTCCTTCCTTCTTTTCTCCTTTATAAATTCATTTAACTTCTTGAATCATTAAGTATAAGGTACTCTAGCTCTGGCGATGTCCAGATACTTCATGGTCCCCAAGGACTGAGAGTATTGTTTAAGAAAGCCCAGATGACATGGCCAGCTATTTCTCCTAGCTGCGTGACCCTGGGCAAGTCACTTAACTCCAATTGCCTGGTCCTTGCTGCTCTTTTGCCTTTAAATTGATACTGAGACAGAAGGGAAAGATTAAAAAAAAAAAAAGCTATTTGTGCTGACCACAACACACTGTCTTTCAGAGATGACTTTGCTCCTGGCTTGGTCTCATTGGCTCCTGACCTCTTGGTTTATTTCCATATTTCATCATCATCCAGACCCTCTACCTGCCCAAAGTCCTGTGGATTTGACCTGGTCGGCACCCCTAACTCCTACTGTTGCTGTCTCCAATGATGCACGCCTGACTGTCTGACTCACAGGCTTGTAGGAGGCGACAGCTAGGAGCGCCCTCAGAGCTCAATGTTGCTCACTGACACACGTTTTGGCCCCCATTGGTCTTGCTTCCTTTCTTCCTTCTCACCTTTCTCATCCTTTCTCTCTTTCTCATTCTTTTCATTTTCTGATTCAGTGACTGGCATTGGGAAATGTTGAAAAGGGTGCTGGAATTGGGGTCGAAGGATCTGAGTTCAACTCCTAGCCTTGCTCCTTATTGCCACTGTGACTTTGGGAAAGTAATTTCGGCTCCCTCTGCCTTGCTTTATTTTTGTCTGTAAAATGAGGGGGTCAGACTAGAAGACTCCTAAGGTTTCTTCTGAGGCTGAAACCAATGATTGTGTGATCTTGGGACAGACTTTATGAGTGAAGAAATCAGAGTTGAGGAGAGGAAGTTAATTACCCATGATCACCTAGCTAAAGTGGTAGGTTTTACTCTTTTAACCCAAGGCATCCTGTTGCTAAACGAAGGTTTAGGCTTTCCTTTTGGATTCATCCTCTGTCTGTAATTTTTTATCTCTTTCTTATTGTTTCTGGCATTCGGTATCACAAGAGCGCCCATAGGATGCAAACTTGTTCTTTTTGCTGACCCAACACCACAAATCAGGGATGAGAGTTTCATACTTAGAAGGATTAATTTTATAAAGGAGTAACAAGAAGAGAGGACCGGGTTTGAAGTCAAGAAGAATCCTTTTCCTAAGTTCAAATGTGACCTTAGACACTTACTAGCTGTTTGACCTAAAGTAATTCACTTAACCCTGTTTGCCTCGGTTTCCTCATTTGTCAAATGAGCTGGAGAAAGAACGGCAAACTGCTCCACTATCTTAGCTGTGCAACCCTGGGAAAACCACTTAACCTGGTTTGCCTCAGTTTCCTCATCTGTCAAATGTGCTGGAGAAGGAAATATCAAACCACTCCAGTATCTTTACGAAAACACCAAAAGGGGTCACAAAGAGTCAGATACGGCTGATAAGTGACTGAACAAAGTTTTATAAATACCATAAAATATTTTTATTCTATTGTATCACTCAGTGGTTGGAGTTTTTTTTTTTTTTAATGCTGGCATCAATGTTTGTGAGTGGTATTTTGATAAAAACCAATTTTTCCATCCATTGATGAATAAGCATTTATTAAATACCTACTGTAATACATGCCAGAGACTGTGTAAAGGGTTAGAGAATAGTAGAGAGAGCACAGTCTATACCAGTGATGGGCCAGATGCGGCCCCATGAAATGTTCTATCCGGCCTTGCAACATTATTCCTAATCTGACGAATACTATGAGTAGGATACAGTACAATGAAACTTCGAAAGAGTTGCCTTAGAAACAGAATGACAGATGAGCATTTCCTTTTCTTTGGCCCCCTCTTTAAAAAGTTTGCCCATCACTGGTTTAGAAGATGGAAAAGCTGGAAGACCTGGGCTGAAATCTTGTCTCTGACACATATGTGCCGCGTGTCCTTGGGTAAAGGTTAGCTTACCCAACTTCTGAGTGCCCCAGGCAATTCTCTAAGAACTAGAAGTCATTGAGAAGGTGTCCATCTTCAGTGGTAGGAGTTTATTTTTTAGGAAATACTCATACCATTTAAATCACAGGTTTAGTAAATAACCCAGCTACCATATCTTAAAGTAAATTTAAACAGTCCCTTTAATCTTAGAGCCCAATGTAACTGAAAGCTAAAATAATATTTATTATAATGAATATAGTATTATTAGGAAGTTTGGTGGTACAGGGGATATCTTTGCTCAAATAATTATTGTCTGTGTGACCCTGGGCAAATCACTTTACCCTATTTGCCTCAGTTTCCTCATCTGTTAAATGAGTTGGAGAAGGAAATGGCAACCGACTCCAATATCTTTGTCAAGGAAACCAGCAAAGCATTTCATATATATTGTCTCACAGAATCCTCACATCTGCCCCATTTTCTAGAAGTAAAAAAGAGTTACAAAGAGTGAAATTATTTGCCCAAGGCTGTACATCTGGTAAATAGCAGAGTAGGGATCTGAACATAACTTAAGTCGCTTTATTTCCAGATCAGTGCTTTCCCACTAAATCCTGCTTCTTTGATAGGCTGGCTAATTTGGGCCCATTTCTTTTTTGGGCCCATAAAAGACAATAAAAAGTGATCACAGTACCTCACTTACCCTGACTGATCTGATTTTTCCTGTGTAGATATAATAAACTTCAATTGTGATACCCTTAAACTATTCCCTTTGCCATGCTGGGAATCTTAACATTTCTTTTCTTCTGGAAGCCGGTGAAATTTTAATCTCTATAGTTTTTTACTTTGAGGACTTTTAACTTTGTCTTTTAATTTGTACCATTTATCTGGAAGTGTATGAAGAGTTTCTTTTCTTCTTTTTTTTTTTTTTAACCCTTGTACTTCGGTGTATTGTCTCATAGGTGGAAGATTGGTAAGGGTGGGCAATGGGGGTCAAGTGACTTGCCCAGGGTCACACAGCTGGGAAGTGGCTGAGGCCGGCTTTGAACCTAGGACCTCCCGTCTCTAGGCCTGGCTCTCACTCCACTGAGCTACCCAGCTTCCCCTCTTCTTTTTTTTTTTAATTTTTATTTAGAATATTTTTCCATGGCTATATGATTCATGATACCCCACTTTCTTCTCCTCCCCCCTCCCCAAACTAACAAGCAGTTCCACTGGGTTATACATGTATCATTGTTCAAAACCTATTTCCATGTTATTCATATTTGCAGTAGAGTGATCCTTTAACATAAAAACCCTAATCACATCCCTATGGCACTATGTGGTCAATCGCATATTTTTCTAATGCATTTCTGGTTCCACAGTGCTTTCTCTGGATGTGGATAGTGTTCTTTCTCACAAATTCCTCTGGATTGTCCTGGGTTATTGCATTGCTACAGGCAGGAAGGTCCATTACATTCGATCGTGCCATAATGTATCTGTCTCAGTGTACAATGTTCTCCTGGTTCTGCTCTTTTCACTCTGCATCAATTCTTGGAGGACTTTCCAGTTCACATGGAATTCTTCCATTTCTTTATTCCTTTCGGCACAATAATATTCTATTAGCAACAGATATTACGATTTATTCAGTCATTCCCTAACTTCTCTAATTGCTACTGCTAGCATTTCTAGTACAATATTGAATAAAAGAGGTGATAATGGGCATCCTTGTTTCACTCCTGATCTTATTGGGAAGGCTTTTAACTTGTCCCCATTGCAGATGATACTTGCTGATGGTTTTAAATATATACTATTTATTATTTTGAGGAATGACCCTTCTGTTCCTACACTTTCTAGTGTTTTCAATAGAATGAGTGTTGTATTTTGTCAAAGGCTTTTTGAAATCAGTATCATATCTG
This sequence comes from Gracilinanus agilis, assembly GCF_016433145.1. Taxonomy (NCBI): domain Eukaryota; kingdom Metazoa; phylum Chordata; class Mammalia; order Didelphimorphia; family Didelphidae; genus Gracilinanus; species Gracilinanus agilis. Next base: position 252,027,364 of record NC_058135.1, read on the forward strand.
TGCCATAAAAGGAATTTGGTAACATTCCTTCTTTGCTTATTTTGTCAAATAATTTGTATAGTATTAGCATTAGTTGTTCTTTAAATGTTTGATAGAATTCACTTGTGAATCCTTCTGGCCCTTGGGATTTTTCCTTAGGAAGTTCCTCGATGGCTTGTTCAATTTCTTTTTCTGAGGTGAGATTGTTTAAGAATTCTATTTCCTCTTTTGTTAATCTGGGAAATTTATATTTTGGTAAATATTCACCCATTTCTCCTAGATTGTCATGTTTATTGCCATATAATTGAGCAAAGTAGTTCTTAATAATTGCTTTATTTTCCTCTTCATTAGAGGTGAGATTGTCCCTTTCATCTTTGATACTGTTATTTGATTTTCTTCTTTCTTTTTATATTAGATTAACTACTACATTATCTATTTTATTTGTTATTTTCAAAGTTCCAGCTCCTAGTTGTCTTATTTATTAGTTCAATAGGTTTTTTTACTTTCAATTTGATTAATTTCTTCGTTAATTTTTAGGATTTCCAATTTAGTTTTTATTTGGGGATTTTTAATTTATTATTTTCCTAATTTTTTAAGTTGCAAGTTCAATTCCTTGATCTTCACCCTCTCTATTTTGTTGGTATATGAACTCAGCAATATAAAATTTTCCCTTAGTACTACTTTGGCTGTATCTGATAGGTTTTGATATGATGTCTCCCCATTGTCATTCTCTTTAATGAAATCTGTAATTGTTTCTATGATTTTTTCTTTGACCCACCTGTTTTGAAGAATTAGATTATTTAATTTCCCATTAATTTTAAATTTGTTTTTCCATGAATGCCTGTTATTATTTCTGCTTTTCTGCATTTGTTTGAAATATTTCTAAGCTCTAGTACATGGTCAGTCTTTGTATTTGTACCATGTACTCCTAAGAAGGTATATTCCTTTTTTATCCTTGTTCAGTTTTCTACAAATATCTATTAACTCTAATTTTTCTAACATTTCATTTACTTCCCTTACTTCTTTCTTATTTATTTTTGGTTCGATTTATCTAGTTCTGAGCGGGGAAGGATAAGATCCTCCAGTAGTATTGTCTTACTATCTATTTCCTTCTTGACATCCTTCAATTTTTCCTTTAGAAATCTAGATGCTATACCATTTGGTGTATAGATGTTTAGTAATGATATTACTCCATTATTTGTACTTTTGGGTTTTACTTTTTTGAAGGTTGTTTCCCTCTGTCTCTGCTGGTTCTTTCACTCCTGTATTCATTTTGTGGTGATACTTTACTCTTGGTTGGAGAGGATTTTCATGCTGAAAAGGCAAGCTGCTGCCCTAGTTACTCCTCCATCTTGGCTCTACCCCTGGAAGTTGTACCAAGAGTTTCTTGGGTCTATTTTAAAAATCTAGTATCATATTGGTTATTTTCATTATCCTCCTTATCTTTTGTTTTTCACAAAACCTTCATTTCCCAGTAATCAGTCAGTCAAAAATCATTTATTATCGTCAGGCATTGTCCTCCCCAGACTCTTCCTCCCATAAAATAAAAATGAAAGAGGAATAAAAGCCAATAGTGCCAGATTCATTGATTGATTTTTGTTTGTTACATTAATGTTCCCTGGTATCTCCCTTCTTCTCTCCCCTCCTCACCCTAGAAAAGTCAGATAAATTTTAAACTACATTCTATGTAGTATTCTATACCCTTAGCTCCCACATTGGCAAAGAGGGGAGAGAAAGACATTGTCATACCCCTTCTTTGGTCAATTTAATTGCACAGCATTCATTTTCAAATTTATTGTTGTCATTTCCACTTGTCATCATTAAGAATCTCTTGTTTCCCTGATTCTACTCACTTTAATGTGTCAGTCCATATGGATGCTCTCTTGCTTCTCTATAGTCCCCGTATTACTTATTTCTTGAAATACTTTAATATCATCTTACATTCATGTACTCAATTAGCTGTTCCCCAGCCATTGGCCATTCATTTGGTTTTCAGTTCTTTGCTTCTATAAACAGACATAGAGGACTGTTCTATTTATCATTGCTGGTTTTACTTATCTGGTTAGGTACTACTTCATCTGAGTCTTTTCATGCTTCTCTGGAGTCTTCAGAGTTGTTCACTGCAGCAGGGTAATGTTCCCATATATTGGTGTACCACAAATCGTAGAGCCATTCGTCTTGGGAACATTTCAACTGGAACCCATTGTAGAATAATATTGTGAAAGATCAGTTGTTTACTGTTCAACTACTTCTGTCTAGGGCCAAAAGGAGTAATTGTTGCACCTGGTCTATGGTCATTGTGGAGGGGTTTCTAGATGCTGAAGAAGGCTTGCTTGGGGGAGAGAAAGAAGCTCCTGGTTTTAATTCATGACCCTTGGTGTCTAAGTGCTTAGCTCATGTTTCTAGGCTTCTGAAGGATTGTAAATACTGTCAAGATCTACTGATTTTGGTAATTTATATTCTTATTTCCTGAGGTGGACGATTCCTAGTCCAAATGCTGCCATCAGTTTCATCCTCACTTATTTTAGACCTGGAAGCAATGTTTCTCCTAAGTCCATCTCAGAGCCTTGGAGAAAGGACAGAACTAAAATAACTATCTCCCCATCTATGATCGGGACATTAGGATCCCAAGTTTGGGGTTGTGAAGAGTGTAGAGGTCATCTAGGGGCAGTTAGGTGGTGCAGGGGATAGAGCATTGGTCCTGGAGTTAGGAAAATTTGAGTTCAAATCCAGTCTCAGACACTCACTAGCTGTGTGGCCTTAGCCATGTCACCTAACCTCTTTATCGCCTCAGTTTCCTGAACAATAGAGATAATAATAGCACTTCCCTAATAGCTGTACTGTATGGTACAAATGAGATAATAATTGGTCAGTGTCTGGCATATAATAGGGGCTATGTAAACACTAGTGGCAATTGTCATCATTATTATTATTTAGTCCTCATTTGTAAATGAAAAGAAGGAAGGCTACCAAGCCTAAATAATTTGCCCCAAATCATTTTAAGTCCCAGGTACCAGCCTTAGTTTAGGGATTTGCTATGTACTGGAGGCAGCTGGATATTGAAGTGATCGGGAGTAATGGACTTGGGATTAAAAACAAAACAAAACCTGGATTCAAATCCAGCCTCAAATACTTACTAGCTGTGGTTGACTCTGGGCAGATCACTTAACTTAAGTTGGCCTCAGTTTCTTCCTGAGTAAAATGGAGATAAGAATAGCATTTTTCTTCAGAGTTTTTGTATTGATAAAATGATGTAAAACCTGTAAAGTGCTTTGGGAGGCAGCTAGGTACCTCAGTAGATTGAGAGCCTGGCCTATTGAGAGGAGGTCCTGGGTTCAAATTTGACCACAGACACTTCCTAGCTGGGTGATCTTGGGCATGTAACCCCCACTGCCTAGCCCTCATTACTCTTCTGCCTTGGAACCAAAACACAATATTGATTCTAAGAAGAAATTTTAAGAAAAAGAAAAGAAAATAAAGTGCTCTGCAAACCTTAAAGAGCTATGAATATATTATTTATTATTATTATCTATGTGCATTGGCTTCTTTGAAAATTAGAGCTAAGGTTAAAATTACATTATGACCTATTAGGCTGCTGATTCCTTTTCATTCACTCATTTGTTCATATGATTTTTCCGGAGCCATAGGAGAGAGAAGCTAAATGCAGAGAAGCTATACACTAGCCTCCTTGCCAAGAAGTGAATGATCTAGGAATTGGGGTTACAAATGGGGAAAAAAATCATGCAAATTTGAATTTGAGAGGTGGGCTGGAGGAGAACATGTTCTGATCTTCAGACTCCCTCTTTGTTCTCCTTGGTTCTTTGTCACTTACTTTAAAGATCATTTTGTATTTACTCCTTACTCAGTAAATCTTTCCATGGCTGTTGGCGAAAAGTAATAGAATCCTGACCTTCTAACAGCCATGTGGATAATCACTCACTGGCCTGAATACGTGTTCTTTAGCAATAGCCTGAAGCGAGCCAAGCACCCTCCCCTTTGTCCTGATGACAAGCTCTGATTGTCTTCCAGTGGCCTGAAGGAGCCCTTGGAAGGGTTGTTGTTGGACCTTTATTGGGAGGAACAGATTAGCATGAATTACACCCAGACAAAAACTATAACAGATGATGGGGAGAAGGATGGGTGCTTTCAATGGAAAAGGGACTTTGGGCATTAGAAAACTCTGAAGGTCAGCATCTTCTCCATAATGTACTGTCTTAGAGGGTTGCCTCAAGCAGACGAATCAAACCCTTGTCCCATAACCCTCTGGAGTGAACAGAACCAGATTAAAATGTAACTGAGAAACATTTACCCCTCTCCCCCAATACAATAAAAGATTTTAATAAATATTTAGTGTTATTTATTAATTATCACTTTTAAGAGCATTTGCCAATAATAATATGAATAAATGTTTTAAATTTTACTATAATTTAATTAAAAATTAATAAAAATTAAATTTTTATTAAAACTTAAATTAATATTAAAATTATTTAATAAAATAAACTTAAAAACAAAGACAATATACAGCCAGAAGTAAGGAGTAATGTGTTGAGTTGTTTTCAGTCCTGCCTGACTCTTTGTGACCTCATTTGGGGTTTTATTGGAAAAAATACTGGAGTCATTTGTCATTTCTTTTTCCAAAACATTTTTATTGGTGAGGAACTGAGGCAAACATGCTAAAATGACTTGTCCAGGATCACAGAGCTAGGGAGTATCTGAGGGCAAAATTGAACTAAGATCTTTCTGACTCTGTGCCAGCTAGCTGTCCTCTTGTAAAGATGAGTGGCCCCCAAGTTTCTGTTGGGTTTGATACCATTGGCCTGGAACACTGACAAGCTGATTTTTTTTAAACCTTTACCTTCTGTGTCTTAGTATGAATACTAAGTGAAGAGCAATAAGGGCTAGGAGGCAATGGGGGTTAAGTGGCTTTGGACCTAGAATGTACTCTTCCACAAGTACCCCAGTGTCAGCAGAAAGAATAAAAACATGTAGGGAACACATGAAAACATGCAAAGCTCTTTGTCTCTTCAGAAAATTCTTGGTTAAAATTTTGATTGTCTCTAGCTTCTGGCTCAGTTGAAATCATTGGATTTCTCTTACTTTAGGAAGAAGAGTTTCTTTCATTCATACTTTTAAAATTAAAGCCTATAGGATAATCAGGATTTTGTTTTTTAAAGAAAAAGGAAAGACCCTTATTTGATCATCTACAGCAGTGTTTCCCAAACTTTTTTGGCCTACTGCCCCGTTTCCAGAAAAAATATTACTTAGCGCCCCCTGTCACATACTATCACAGTAGCCTTATAGTTATTCACTGCCCCCAAATGCACCTGTGGCCATCACTGACTACCCCCCAACCCCGATCGCTGTGCTTCAGCACCCACCAGGGGGCGGTGGCACCCACTTTGGAAATCACTGATCTACAGGTCTAGAGTTTTCTTGTTCCCTTAGATTCAGAGTTGAGCTCATTAGAACAAAATTTAGGATCTTCTCAAATAGCTAATGCCTTCTGGTTTTTCTTCCTCATCTTCTTCCTTCTATCTTCATTGAGGTCCCAGAGCTTAGAGCTCTCTGGACAGGACTTCACCCTGGTTTATGGTGAGCATTTAATAGATTTTACAGTCTTAATCTCTGAAGGTTAGACTATAGTCCAGGTAATGTTATTGGCCCAGTAACTTCTCTGTCTCTATCTGTTTTTCTCTGTCTTTCTGTCCCCTGTTCCCTATCAACTTAACCAGAGAATAGATTTTCAAATAGCAAACCATCTTATTACTCCATGTCTATGGGCATCCCTGAATTTAAAGGGCCCTCTAAGACACTTGGCTCCACAGGGCTTCATATTCAGCATCTCTGCCATCAAAATCAGAAAGATAAAACCTTTGAAATCCAGGCATCAACATTTAGTATCTGGGAAATTTAGCTTCTCAGAGAGATATTTTTTGGAGTCCTGACCTGAGATTTCCCTGTGGAAAAAACTCCCTTCACCAATGCTGATCAGGTCCTCTGCTTCAATTTGTAGAATATCCTGGGGCCACATAGGAGGTTAAGTGACTTGCTCTGGGTCTCTTAGTGTCTTACAGATATAGTTCTTTAAAGAAAATATATCACAGAAACTGGACTGAGGAATTCTTAAAATAGTTTTACTGATGTCTTTGTTTTTGTATCACAATCATTTCTGTATATAGTTTCTCCATTCCATTTCCACTTTGAAACAAAGAAAGAGTCATAGAAAACCATTACTCAAGGCATTAATGTTGATGGTGTCTGACAGTCTATCCAACATTCAACACTCACTATCCACCACCTTACCAGCAAAAGGAGAGATTTTCCCATTTGTCCTTTGGGTCCAAGATCAGTTATTATAAATTAACCAGCAATCAGCTTTGGCTGGACAAACCGAGTGCCAGGTCTGGAATCAGGAAGACTCCTCTTCTTGAGTTCAAATCTGGCCTCAGACACTTATTAGCTGTGTGACCCTGGGAAGGTCACTGAACTCTGTTTGCCTCAGGTTCATCTCTAAAATGAGCAGGAAAAGGAAATGTCAAACTACTTTAGTATCTCTGCCAAGAAAACCCAAGTGGGGTCACTAAGAGTTGGAAACGACTGAGAATGGCTGAACTACAACTGTTTCGGCTTAGTGTATGAAACTCTTCTCTGCAAGGGATGAGTGGTCAGTATAACTGCTCTAAAACTTTTTTTAGAATAAAGTTGCTTTTTGCAAGTTGATATTTCTATAGCATTTCAGTCTTCAGTGCTGTTTCTTCAGGAAAAGGCAGTACAAATATTATCACCATTTTGCAGAAGAAGAAACTAAGTCTATGATTGACCAAGTTACTTCCTCAAAGATACATACATAGTAAATAGCAGGACTGGGTCTTAATTTCATTCTTCTTAATTCCATGATCTGACTTGTTTTACTATATCATGTTATTTCTCTACATGGCATAAAATTTTGAGTTTTGTGGGATATTTTGGGTCACTGTAGCCTATGGTAACTCACCTAGAAGCAAACAAGTAATCATCCAACCATGTGGGTCCATATGGACAGGGAAGATATCTCCTTTCCCATGATTCATCATCCATTCTCTGAGTTTATGCTTGGTCATTGCAATGATAGTGTTCTTTTTTATTTTTTAAGTTTTAAAAATATTAAAAATATTTTTTCCTTCTGATTACATGTAAAAATAATTTTTAACATTACCTTAAAATTCTCAAATTCCAGATTCTTTCCCTCCTTTCTTTCCCTCTACCTTCCCTAAAATTATCAGCGGTATGATCAGTTTTTTTAAGTCTTTCAAGTTGCTACTCTTTACAATGTTGTTGTTAATATACAAATTTCTCCTGTTTCTGCTCACTTTATTCTGTAGTAGTTCATACAAGTCTTCCCAGATTTCTCTTTATTCCCCCATTTTATCATTTTTTATATCACAAAGTATTCTGTTCCATTCATAAACCATAATTTATTTTGTTATTCTCTAGATGATGGTAACCTCCTTATAATATTGAGGTTCTTTCTTGAGAAGAATGGTGGACTGGGAAAATGATGGAGCTGTCAAGTTTTAGAGATTGGCTCTGACTTGGATAAGACTTGAAGAATCCAAGTTCTATGTTGAAAATTGACTCATAGCTCACCTTCATCCAGAATTAAGTCTGAGTATTACATTTGTGACTCTTTTCCTATGACTATTACTAGATGGGACAGTATGAATGAAAAAGCAATTAGCCAATCAAGCCAGAGCCTGGTACAGTGAGTGTGTAAGAAGATCCAGAACTTCTTTGGAGAAAACCAAAATATTGATAGAAATCTACTATAGCTGTATCTAATACTCATGCTCTTTGTATAGGGCTATTTTAAAGGATATTTCTATTTCAGTATAGGTAAGACTAGATGGTCTCTGTGGTCCCATTTTGACATTCTGTGATTCTTTGATGGTCTGATGGCACCAGTATTCTATAATTCTTGGATGGTTTGATGACACCAACAGGTATAATCTTTAGGGGAACTGGACACATATCCTTCACCAGAAAGTTATAGAGTATCTACTCTGCCATCTTTCAATAAGCTAACAAATCACTCTTCCTAAAGCTTGTCTATACATATCACTACCTTATTCAAGAGACTCCTCTGGTTTACCATTACTGCCAAGGATCAAATATAAAAGCATCTGGCTTTAAAGTCCTTCATAACCTGGCTACCTCCTTTCTTTCTTGTCTTCTACCTTCCACTTCTTATCCTTCTTAGGTATTCTTTCATCCAGTGACAATGAATCCTTCTAGTTCAAGACTACATCACTCTATCTCCTGATTATATTTATGTTCACTGGTTGTTCCCCAAGTCTGGAATTCTCTGTTAATTTCAAAATCCTGCCTTTGCTAGTTTCCTCCAAGTTCTATCTAAAAAAATCACTTCCACAAAAAGCCTTTCCCAATTGCCCTTAATGCTAGCTCCATTCCTCTGTTGAGTATCTCAGTGTTGTATATACCTTATTGGCATATAGTTGTTTATATATTGTCTCTTCCATCAGATTATGAGCTCCTTGAGGGTAGGGACTGTTTTTTCCTTAGCCTGGCAATTAGTGGATGCTATCTAGATGTTTCTTCCCTTTCCTAGGACTATGATCCTCTCATTTATAGTATCTTTTCAGGCTTATTCTTCCATTAAACTTATTCCTTCCTCCAGGGCAGGTCTCAATCACAACCACAGTCCAAGTCAACAAACATTTATTCAGTATTCATTTACAATATGCCCAGAACTAGGCTAAGCAATAAAGATGAAAAAACAAACAAACAAACACAAAAGCAATCCCTGAGGTCAAGAAACTTATTTCTATTAGGTCAGATATTACATGCACATAGAAGTTTATATTAAATATAAATAAAGTAAGTTCAATTTAATTTCATAAAGTAATAACTAACTAGCAACTAGAGGATCAGGAAAGGCTTCATATATCTGGTGGTATTTGAGCCTAGCTTTTCCTGATACTTGGGATCCTAATTCATAGAAGTAAGGAGAGAGTATGTACCAAGCAGGTAAGACAGTCTGTATAAAGATGCTTCATGGTGACTGGAAATGTCATCTCCATAGATCCTGCCACCTCCACCCCCAAACCTTTAAAGGTCCATTCTAGGTAAATCTTTGATTTCTGATGCTTTTGGGGAGCTCTAATTTAAGAAAAGAGAGGATCCATTGGTTTAGAAATATTTTTCCCAGGAATTTTCCATTTTCCTGGCCACAATGGCCAAGGCACACTTTGCTGCAATCTCTCTGTGTTCAGTTCTAGCACTTATCTTGGTCTAGCTGCAGTTATATTCTGTTTTGGTGTCTGGTCTCCCACAATCTTCTCTAAATTCCCACGGTCTACAGAATTAGTCTTCCTGTCATGCTTTTTGGGAAGCTCACTGGCACTCCCCCACGGCTTTGATTGCCTCCTTGACCAGTCTTTGGATCCTGCCTAAGTTACTCTGAATTCATCCCTAATGCTTTATTTTAGGAATTTTAGGAATTGTGTAATTTATTTTAACTTGTCTAACCTAACTCCTTGCCTAATTTGCGTATTCAGTGCTTTGCTGACTTCACCATCTGATTATCCCTTTCTTGAGTCATGGTGGTTGGCTTATCCATAGACAACATCAATGATATTTCCTTCTGAAACAGCTTAATACACCTCACTCTAGACGACTGCTTGAAGTTTCCACAGAGTTTGGAAGTCACATCATTGGGTCGAATCCCAGCTCTCTCGTGCATTAACAATGTGACTGTGGACCGTGGACAAGCCATTTCCTTTTTTGGGAGACCTCAGTTTCCTCATCTGTAATGTTGGACTGGCCTCAAAGGAGCCATAGAATACTTTGAGAGTTATATGAAGAGTTTATTATATACTTAAAAAGAAAACTCTGCATAATATACATTCACAGTTTCATTTACAACCTTTTTTTCCTACAATACATATGGAAATGCTAATTTTATTTGATGTTTGTTAAGTTCAGAATTTTAAAAAAAGACTGACTTTGATGGTTTTGAAGATCCTTTCCAGCTTTAGCATTCTGTGGTTTTATGACTTTTTTTTTTGTCCTGACCTATGAGATCATCAATGTACAGACCTCTCAGTGCAAATTGACAACTTGTCTTTGACTTATAACACAGTTGCTTGGGCCACTCCGAGGATAAGTGACTTGCCCATGGTATCATAGATGCTGTGTAGAAGTCAGGATTTGAAGCCAGGTCTAACTGATTCTAAGACCAGCCCTTTATCCACTTTACCATTTTGCCTCTAATAGTTCTATAATTGAAAGGATTCAGAGAAAGGCTTTTTTTTTACCCTATTCTCTCTTCCACTGGCTTGCTAGGGAGATAGGATTCTCCAAAGCATTCATGCCTTTGGTTTACTCCTTTCCAAATGCCACTCTTCTCTGTGAGTAATATCACCAGCCATTAAGCCTGGACTTGGCGGCAACACTGTCAGGGTGTGATCCGATTCTAAGCCAAGTCTTGGCCAAAGGAGGTCAAACCTAGGGGAGCCACAGAGGGAGAAGAACAGTGAGGCTGCCAAAGGAAGGGCAGTCCAAGAAATGCTCCTCAAATAACCAAGGCAAAAGGTTCTGTCAACCCAAGGGAGTCAGGGGCAAGTTGGGACAGGATGGCAGAGGATCTGTCACAATTTGTTTTCTCAATACCTTGCCATCTGTTGCCAGGCACATGCCACCTGTGGAGGGCTGGCCTCTTTTAAATGCATATGGAGCTACGCTTCCACTAAGTTCATCAGCAGAGGGGAGGAGTCTAAGTAAGGGATATTTGTTGTACAGTAGTTTCAGTTGCATTGACTCTTCATGGCTGCATTTGGAGTTTTCTTGGCAATATACTGGAGTAGTTTGTCATCTTCTTCTCCAGATCATTTGACAGATGAGGGAATGGAGGACAACAGGATTAAGTGACCTTCCCAGGGTCACAAGCTAGTAAGTCTGAGGCTGGATTTGAACTCAGGTCCTCTTGACCCTAATAGGACAGTGAAATTTCATTGTGGGGGCAGGTGAAGAAAGTTGGGTGAAGTGTTGGAGTACTAAGCACAACTGGTAAAAAGGAAAGAGAAGTTTGAGAGTGAGTCAAATTATGAATGAAGTGAAAGATGACTAGATCCAATCATAACAAAGATATCTAGGGAAAGGAGAACCTAATCAGGACAGTGGCAACAAAGGATTTTAGGATGGGAAAGCAACTGATGTGGAAGAGGAAATTAAATCCAGAAAGTGAATTGCACCACAAATGAAGTGAAACCTAAACAAACCAAGAGAATGTAATATATGGCAACAGAAATTTTTTTTGAAGAATGACATATATATATATATATATATGTATATATATATATATATACATCTGCCTCCAGCGAAAGAACAGATCAATAGAAACAAGAAGTTATAATTTTATATACAAATATATCTTTTGTGTCAGATAATGCCTTCTCTAGTGTGGGGAGGGGAGGGAGAGAGATGCCTGGGAATTTCAATGTAACAAACAAACAAACAAATAAATAAATAACTTTTAAAAAATGAATGAAGTGAAGCTTGGCTGAGTCCTAGGCTCCAAGTCAGAAAGACATTCAAATTTTCATAAAAGCCCTATTATGTCACTTTCTTCTAGCTTTATATGAATAAGTCACAGCTACTGAAGACCCAGAAAGGAAAGTTGTTCCCACTGAAATCCTTGGCAACATCAAATGATTCAATCTCAGGAATGGATATAGTTTTATCAATGGAAATTATATTAAAGGAGCATTACCATCTGCTTTGCTGCTGTACCCCAAGGACTACTGGGCTTTTTTATCTGACTTGCAGCTGAAAACTCATATGTTTATATATGTCTACCCTATTAGAATGTGAATTCCTTGAGAGCAGGGACTGTCTTGATTTTCTCTTTGTAGCTGTAGTGCTTTATATATAGTAAGCACTTAATAAAAGCTTTTCATCCATCCATCAATGCATTCCATAAATGGAATTTGCTCTTTAATAACATAGAATACCTCTCCAGCAGAAAAATCAAGTTTTTCACGTCAGTAGTCTGGAAATCTAGTTTTACAAATGACATGGATATTGATAAGAATAAGTACATTATTTTTAGCTCTGTATGGTTTTCTTTAAGCTTAAAGTCTTAGCTTGAGCATTCATTAGCTAGGAAAAAAAAACCTTAGTGGTTATCCAGTAAGTGATTGTGGATGGGGATAATCATTCAATCCCTGTTTGCTGATTAAACTTTTTAAAGCAACATGTACATCATTCCACTTCCTAGATACACAATTATAGAATCATGGGATTTTTGGGTAGGAATGAATTTCATCTCTCCTCTAGTCTGACCTCAGACCCTATGCCAAGATATCCTCTATAGACAAATTCAAAATTCTCAATAAAATGTAATTAGGAAATGTTTAACAAAATTTTAAAAAATACGATACAACATAGATAATGTTAACTTGTGGTTTTCTAAGTCAATATGCAGCAAAGATCTTATTCATTTGAAGATGTTGTATAGCATCTTCAAGAATGCCTCTAGTCATGAGGCACTCTCTGTCTCATGGAGCAGCCCACACAACTTTTGGGCAGCTTTGTTCCTTATGAAGCCAAAAGTAGCCTCTCTGTCATTTTTATCCTTTGTTTCCAAGTGGAATAAGTCTAGTTTCTCTTTCACATGATACTTGTGAGAGTAGAGATAGCTGAATCAATCAGTCAATATTTATTAAGCATCTACTCTGTGCTGGACACTAGACTTAGAAGAGTGCTAGGGATAATGTGGAAAATTAAAATTAAATTCAGATATTTTGGGAGAAATATCTCCCTTCCCCCAAGAACAGTTTGATTTTGAAAACTACAAAACCATCTTTTCCCCAGGCTATGGAACTGGGTTCATAGTTTCCTACTTTTTTTTTTAAACCTTTACCTTCTGTTTTGGAACCAATACTACATATTGGTTCCAAGGCAGAAGAGCAGAATGGGCTAGGCAATGGGGGTTAAGTGACTTGCTCAGGGTCACACAGCTGGGAAGTGTCTGAGGCCAGATTTGAACCCAGGACCTCCCGTCTCTAGGCCTGACTCTCAATCCACTGAGATACCCAGCTGCCCCCCATAGTTTCCTACTTTTGACTAGACTCATAAAAAATAAATGGGCAGGCTGGAGACTTGCTCTACATTTTTCTGTAAACAAGGACTTTATTAGATAATGAAGTCAGTTAGGAATCTGACATATTGAGGGGAAGGTGAGATGTCCAGTCACAAGGCGGGGTCCTTCTGAGACCCTCTTCCTTCCTGCATGACTGCTCTCCAATCCTTCCTCCGCTTCCTTTCTCTCTCTCTCTCTCTCTCTCTCTCTCTCTCTCTCTC